>NW_015387319.1:177318-183782 GCF_001527695.2 Protobothrops mucrosquamatus
GGGAGAGGGTAGGATCCTCATGGTATGGCAGTCAAATCCTTCTTAATGTAGTTAAATGATGGCTACTAATTATTCTCAATATGGCTTAAGTAAGAAAATTAATCATGGATTAATAATACTATATCTTTGAATAGTATCACGTGAATATCTAATCACATGAATATCTTCTAATCACTTCAAGATCATGTGAAGTTCTAGCCCCACTTTACAAAGCCTTAGTAAGACCATACTTGGAATACTGCGTCCAAGTCTGGTTACCACAATATAAAAAAAGATGTTGAAACTCTGGAAAGATTGCAGAGAAGAGCAACAAGAATGATTAGGGGGCTGAAGGCTAAAACATATAAAGAACGGTTACAGGAATTGGGTATGCCTAGCTTAATAAAAGAAGGAGTAGAAGAGACATGATAGCAGTGTTCCAATATTTGAGGGGCTCCCAAAAAGACGAGGGGATCAAACTACTTTCCAAAGTACCAAAAGGCAATGGATGGAAACTAACCAAGGAGAGAAGCAATCTAGAATTAAGGAGAAATTTCCTAACAGTGAGAGCAATCAACCAATGGAACAACTTGCCTTCAGAAGTTGTGGGTGCTCCATCACTGGAGGCTTTCAAAAAGAGACTGGACAATCATTTATCTGAAATGGTATAAGGTCTCCTGCTCGAGCCCCCGGAGGGTCGGACCATAAGACCCCCAAGGTCCCTTCCGGTTCCATTATTCTATATTGTAATCATAGATCCAGAACATTGGCTGGGCATAGAATATATTTCAGAGCAGCTGAAAGAGTGAGATATTTTTCCCAATATCCCCTTTCCCGTCCATTTGTCAACTATTCCTTTGGTCCTATTGCGGCAAAGACAATTTGATCGATTGGAAAGAGGACATCTGTGAACGTTGACTGTTCTTTTAGTAGTAGTTCCCTCGTCCAAACTTTTAAAAATTATACTATAATGTAAGATACAAAGACGGTCTTTTTGAAATCATGCTCTCTATTGTGATTTTATGCGAGGCAATGTGTGATTCATGGCAGAGTGTAAGTGTGGTTATATATGGTGCTAATGTGTCTGCTTGCGTAAGACTTTTTTTGGTATGCTTGCCTCCAAACTAATTAATTATTTATGCCACTTGAGAGAGTGAATTAATACAAGCCAGAGAAAATGGAAAGGGAGTCCCTTCCACGTCTGAGTCAGATTTCTTGTAAGTTCTTATTATTTATTTTTTAGTTAATTAGGAAATTCAACATTGTGCTGATGTGTATTCTTTCTGTTCCAAGATGGTATTAATTTCAGTAAATGCCTATGTTGCATTCACAGTGGACCATGCTAAATGACTTAGAATAATTTAGATAACATTACAGGCGGGCAACTATGTAATCTTAGGCTTTTCTAAATAATGCGGTAATAGTCGGGCAATATCATTGCTGTCACAAGAAGGGGAAATTATTTTGTGACAATATGTTTAAAGCCACCATCTAATTGGTTATTTCAAGGATTGATCACGTTTTTAAGAAATTGATTTTTATATGATCAAAACCACATTGCCATCTGGACGTTATTGGAATTCAGTGATTAATTTACAATTTAATACTACAAACATACCCTCATTAGAAGCTAATGTTTGAAATATCCATATTTGGTACAGTTTTCAGCAGGGCAGCATGAATATTAAGTGCTTAGAAATGATCATGTTTGTTACTATAAATACAAAACATTTCCTAGGCTTGTCTGTAGAGAAACTGGGTCTCTTAATGTGCTTGTTTTCTTTTTGAGCAATATCGGGTTCCATCTCTGTTTTCTGAATATTCAATCAGTCTCTGCAAACAACACATTCAAAGGAATTTGTGAGGCCTTATAAAGAAAAAGACCAACACATGGGGTGGGGGTAAGGTTAGAAATCGTGTATTTTTAGTTTTAATGTTTCACTATTTTTAATATGTCCGTAGGCAAAATTCAAAATAAAATGCAGTAAATGATAACAGAGCCAGTGATATAGCAGTTAAGGGTTGAAACTGGGAGACTGTGAGTTCTGTTTCTGCCTTAGACACAAAGTCAGCTGGGTAACTTTGGGCCAGTCGCTCTTTCTCAGCCCTAGGAAGGAGGCAGTGGCAAACCACTTCCAAAATCTTGCCAAGAGAACTGCAGGGACTTCTCCAAGCAATCTCCAGGAATGAACACTTACTTAAAGGGACAAAACCAAACAAACGATAATATGTTATAATAATGCTCTCTTAAAACCTCAATAAACACACACACACACACACACACACACACACTAAAAAAACATGTTTACTTGCACTAGTTGAGAATACTGGCACAAAACAAATGTCAATTAACCAATGGAACAACCTGCCTCCAGAAGTGGTGAATGCTCCAACACTGGAGGTTTTTAAGAAGAGACTGGACAGCCATTAGTCTGAAATGGTATAGGGTTTCCTGCCTGTGCAGGGAGTTGGACTGGATAACCTCCAAGGTCCCTTCCAACTTTATTATTATTATTATTATTATTATTATTATTATTATTATTATTATTATTATTATTATTATTATTATGGATCATCACACAGTCAGCCAGATGTTCAGACTGGATTTGGCATTTTTGTCTACCTATCGAGTCCTTACCAAGGACCTGGGATAGGCAGATGTGGATGTTTGATGGTATTACAGATATCGTCGCAGGATGGAAGCAGTTCCTAGTAAGGCCGCCTTTTGCAATTGACTAATGGCGAANTGGCCTAGGGAATTTTAGCGGGGTTTTTTAGGGGATTTTTAAGGATAATTTTAATGATCGGCCTGTTTAAATATTTCTTTTTAATTCGGCTTTTAATTATTGTATTTGTATTGTAGTTTTTATGAGGCTGTTAGCCGCCCTGAGTCCCATGAGGAGAAGGGCGGGGTATAAATTAAATTAATAAATAAATTAATAAATAGTGTCTTAATAACCTCAAACTCGTTGCTGCCCCTCATTACTTAGCAGATCTTGGGTTATTTCCAGAAGACTGGTCAAATGTTTGCAGTTGCTATTGCTCTTAGACACTAAATTATTCAGCAATTTTGAGAGCTTTAGAACTTTTAGAACTGCCTCTCTCTCTCTCTCTCTCTCTCTCTCTCTCTCTCTCTCTCTCTCTCTCTCTCTCTCTCTCTCTCTCTCTCTCTCTCTGTGTGTGTGTTTGTGTGTGTGTGATAGAGAGAGAGACAGACAGACAGACAGACAGAGAGTGAGACAGAGAGAGAGCAGATTGTTGGTCTAGAATAGATTAAGGCAGTCTAGAAAATCAATGGCATTAAAGGCCTTCTATATATTTTGAAATTGTTTTAAAGGAATATTTTTACTACTCTCATACATAATGTCTTGGACTTTCAGTATTAATTTTAATGGAAGTAATTACCATGCAGATATTTACCACACATATCAAAATGAGAGTTTAAAATGAGGGGAAAAAATGCATCTGAAAAGAAAAAGTGCCTAAACTTAAAATAAAGGGGAAGGTATGCAGATAAAGAGATTATTTCTGATTTCCAGTTCTGAATGTATCTATGACTAATTTGGTAGAATCAGGATACTACAGTTGCCACTGCAGCTTCTAATTTCACTTACGACTCTCACTTTTGCAGAATTTTCCCCTTTTATTAGGAAAAATCCCCCCCCCCCTGATATCATGACGATTACAATATTGGAAAGAAGTATCTATGGTATGGGTAGTTTTTAACATTTGAAACAGGAAACAAAAAATATTAGAAATAAAAGTTGGAAATGTCAATAAAATATGGTATTGTAATGGAAAATGAAGCGAAAGATGAAGAGAAATACTTGATATTAATAAACTAGTCGATATTCCCATTTGGCATGAAACTACTGTTGAGGTTATCTGGAATCTGTCATGTCAGTAGTTATGGGTATTTCTTTCTTTCTTTATGTCACATCTCTGCTCTCAAGGTGTTTGTCATGGCATAAGGTCTGTGAAGTATTGTCGTCTTCTGGGACTTGAGAAGGTGCATCTTTTCTACAGCCGCACCTCCCCCTACCCTCTAGGAAGCATCCCTCTTGAAGTTTGAATAGCCTTACCTCTATTGGGGTTTTATATAGCTGTGAAAGTGTGCCTTTTCTAACAGGATAGTAACTTATCTCTTGATAATCTATTCTGGTAATGTATTTCTTTTGAGTTGGTTATCCTCCCTGGTATGTACTCAGTTAGAAAACAAACAGGTATTTGTTTTCTTATTTATATTGCTTTTATCATTGATTTAAACCTACTATGCAATCCACCTAGAGTTAGTTTGGTGGTTTAGACTAGATCAGGGGTGTCAAACTGCCAGCCCGCAGGCCGGTTTCATCATACTGGAGCCGCGCCCACCCCATTGCCGGCAATGGCGAAAAAGCTCCAATACGTCACGCAACGTCACGTGACGTCGTGAGTTTGACATGCCTGGACTAGAAGGTATGCAAGAAATAAATAAGATTGAAATTTGTTTAACTAGGTAACTGTTGATGAGCACTGCACATGTATTCAGTAACTACATAGCTGTTGACCATCAGATAAAATACACATTTTATTGTGATACAGGGAGAGGCAGGAAAATACAAACACAAGTCTGTTATCTCAAGTTGCATATGGGCCTTGACATAGTTTCAAAAGTTTGTATAAACAATCAATTTATACCTTTAATAAGACTGAGGTGTTCCTTTCCTATCAATCTGTTGCATGAAATAAGAAAATAGCGTGAGAAAAGAGAATTCTGGAGAAAAAAGGATATCAGAAAGGAAGAGAAACAGTAATTCCATCTGCTAGTATTATAGATCACTTATGGCTACCAACAGAATGTGACCATTGAGAGAAAATTGTCAACCACAATACTAAATAATACTTCAGATTGTAACACAACAATGTTGAAATATCTTATGGAATCGTGCTGCTCAAATCTAAATAATTGATTTGTCTTTGTGACGTAGTATCTTTATTTGACTTCTGATGATACTAAGGAGAAATGACCACCACCTGATCTAGTACTTCATTATAATCTACAGTTCTTTCAAGGATATTTTATATTGTAAGCTGCCCACAGTCCTTGGATACGAGATGGGTGGCAAATAAATTTTATAAACAAACAAACAAATTCCAGGCCTTTCCTTGATCCCATATATTCACCATATCTGTTATCTTCTATTTTTCTCACTCTTGCCAAGCACATGACTAAAGAATGGGAATTTCTGTTATAAATAGGATCCAAGGAATCACTTTAATAAATAAACAGCCTCTAAGAAATAGTATTTATTTCTTCTAGGATTATTTGATTGATTTTTCAATCATTTCGTGGTACTCTTAGTAAACATCTCTAAAATCATAATTGAAAGCCATTTAACATCTTTTTCTTGCACTGTCATAATGTCGACCTTTCACAGTGGTACGTTATCGGGGGGAAATTACTTTATTCTGATTTTTGTTGTCATAGAAATGTCTTTGTCCTTCATGGTCTTATCCAAATTTGTCATGCCTTTCTCCATAAAATTAATCTCTTATTTATGTGTCTAACATACTTATTTTTATTTTTGAGTCCCCCAAAATACAACTATCTTAACACTTGCCACCTTTCCTTCTCCATCAACTATGAATTTATTAAACAAACTGGTTCACATCATCTTTGTCATTGTCATATTTACATAAACTTTGTCTGTGTACACACAAAGAGACACATATATACAGTTACAAACCTGTTTTGCATCTCTAAGAGAAACAATCTTTTTCTATATTTGTTCACTTAGAGGTTAGAACTTTTACTGTTTTTTCTCTTGTTACTCTAAGCAGAGCAGTAGGTATATAATCTAAATTTGAAGCTTTATGACAGCTGATCCATTGATTTTCTACCTCAGTTTTACAGCACAATCATTTCCTGAATATATTTTGCCTCTGAATTTTTTTTTGCCATAGCATAATTTCGCTTGTAAAGAGTTTCAATTTCTTTTACTTTCTTTTTCCCTCTATTAAATGTCTCTCATGATTATCTTCATTTTTCCCTATTAAATCTCTTCCACAATTACCTTCCTTTTTCCCTCTATAAAATCTTTCATATAATTACTGCTGAAAAATATTATCTTACCTGTAAATTTTCCTGTCAATTTGCTAATATTTTTTAAAATTGTTTTGTTATTTACCTCTATTTGTTCGCATTCTTGGTTGAGATGTTATCCTTACTTGCTTGATGTTAAAACTCTTATTCAATCATCATGAATTTGATTGTTGCTCAAAGGTTTCATCCTCCAGCTTTTCCTAGTGTTATGTGCTCCTGGCTACTTTCCTTCGTGACCAGAGGCAAGCTCGCCTGACCAATAACCAGCCAAGACACAGTGAAGGCCTTTTGTTTCGTTTATTGCAATAAGCGGGGAGAGAAGCTATCAAAGCTTGGTTCTCTCCAAAGTTTTAACCCAAAATATCTCCTTCTTTTATTCATCCCTATCACCGGCCGCTACAGC
>NW_015387319.1:187762-204251 GCF_001527695.2 Protobothrops mucrosquamatus
GTATGTATAGGATTATTTTTTATAATTAATGCACCTAGGATTGTTCAAAAAGTGTCATAGCTTTATAGTGGATGGTTAAAGGTAGCTTCCCAAAATATTGTCATAGTTCTTTTCTTTCAAAACATGCCTCTTGTTGAATTGTGTATGCACTGAATCGGTCAAAGACCTAGCTAAAGCCATTTTTCCCTCCCTCCCCCTTCATCCCAACTTGCTTTTGTTATGTATTGGCTTGCTAATCCTTGTGTTGAGCAGTATCAGACATCACCTTTCTTGGGGGCAGTTAGTCCACTCTTCCGCTTTCTTTGTCAGAGGGCTCCCTTAATAGGAGAAGTCAACAGGGAGGACAAAAAGGATTGAAAGTTGTATTTAATCAGGGTCAGAGAGGTGGTGTTCAGAGTGACGGGCCCACAGGCAGGCTGGCCTTTTATGCTTACCGACGCAGATGGTCCCAAAGCATTCAGCTAAGTGAAGAGAAAGCTGCCCAGTGAGCTATTGTAGGGGCAGAGCCTCGTTACAGTTGAGAAGGGTTGCCAAGGGTAACTAGAGAGTATCACCACTATCGTGTGATCACTAGTCTATGCCTTTGGAAATGTTAAACTGAGAATTGCTTTGGGGCTCTCAGCATCTGGATGTTCATGGAAGCAGTATTATCTTGCATAAGCTTTTGATTTATTTCACTTTGAGGAACTGGACAAATGGGAATGATTTTGCAGTTTACTTTGAGAAAAGTTGCTACTCAGAACCAGTACTTTTAATCCTACACTGAAAGTTATAGCAGCACTTTAGAAAAATGCATTTCAGAGACTTTAATTTTAATGCATTTGGGTAAAATGCTGAAAATGCATGCATGCATGTATGTATATGCATTTATGCACATCTCAGAAGGTGTCTCTATCCAAATTTGTCTATTAAATGATAACAGAAACTGTTTAAGTACGTGTGTGTGTGTGTGTGTGTGTGAGAGAGAGAGAGAGAGAGAGAGAGAGAGAGAGAGAGAGAGAGAGAGAGAGAGAGAGAGAGAATTTTAAATAATGCTTAGGTTCAGACTAATTTTCTTGAAATCAAAGTTATACCCTTAAGTATAAACATAATTTACTATGGTTCATTAATTAATGATACTAAGCAGTTCCAAATACATTGGAGGAATGATATGACTAGCTAAGATGCACTCTAGAATAGCAAGTTAGGTCTTAGATGTGAACAACTTGTACTTTGCACAATTCAAGGGACAGAGGTGGCCAGCAAAGGTATATAGGCTTCCCTATCTTCCAGACTGCCATGTGAAATTTCACTTCCTATTGCAAACTAAAATTAACCATAGTGTCCAAAGATCCATACAGGTCCCAAGCATTTTTACTTCCGTAGGAAATATTCAATTAAACTTAATACATAGTCCATTGTTTTGCTACTTACAATATGGAGGTGTCTGTGATTTCTCCTTTATTCCTTCACTCAATTCTTACACTTGACCATATTGACAGAAAGTGGTTATTACTGTGTTATTACACACAGACACACACACACACATACATATAAATAACAAATAAACTCGATCACCAGGATAAGAATATAAACGAAACTGTTTAATATACAAAAGTACTTGTATATTAAACAGTTTCTTTTATATTCTTATCCTGGTGATCGAGTTTATTTGTTATTTTTACTATATGTGTATACCCAGGATTCACATTTTTAATATAATTAGGGACATATATATATATATGATTAAATATCATTACATAAGATATGATACAAATCTAATAAATCAATAAACAAGTGAACTGATTCTATTAAATCCATTTCCCTTAGATTCTGAATTCAAAGTAAAATATTAGTTGATGGAATTCCATCTAATATTTTACTTTGAATTCAGAATCTAAGGGAAATGGATTTAATAGAATCAGTTCACTTGTTTATTGATTTATTAGATTTGTATCATATCTTTTTTATACAACTCAGGGACATGCATAAAATACAAGATATATTATTTGAGTTAACTGTTCAAGTAATAATTTCAGAATTTTAGTGAGAATAAAAACTTATTCAAAGGACTTAAATGGATTTTTTTAACCATTGCATTCAGAGACAGTCTTTAAAAGATTTTTGAGAACATCCGCTCAAAAGATATACCGGTAATCCATTCTAACTTCCTCTTGTGTTCTTTTTTCTTTCTTTTTCTGTGGTTAGAATTTAACGATTAGATGAAACACCTGTGGGCAAGCAATATAGACAACATTGTGTATGGAAAATAAACTGAGAATTGATTAGGAAGCACTGATGGATTTGAGAGGAAGTATGTATTTTGTATAACAAACTTTTTAAAAAGAAATTTCAGCTATGTGAGCTTTTCTGAAGTTGGAAATGCTAAGGTGAACAAAATTAGTGAATTAATTTGCAGAGCAATTAATTTTTTATTATTTTTTTTTACTGCTCAGGATAGGGTAGGAACTTTAATACAATAATTTTACCAGATAGTGCTTCTATGTTGTGGTTATTGTTGAGTTTTGAAACTTACAAGACAAAAACCCATATTTTGTGGATCTAATGCAATTCTATTTCTCCCTCTTCACAATAGGAGCTAGTGCCAGCATGCATATATGTATGTACATATATTTATGTATGTATATGTGGGTACACACACACACACGTGTGTATGATGTGTTTATACACCCATACCCACAAACAGGTTTCACACATGACAAAATGTTGATCACATTGCAATAGTGCACATCATACTCAACAGTAGTACTTGATGTAGCTACATTCTTTTTGGAGTTGGTTTTAGAATATATTTTTTTTGCATATACAATTGAATTCTAACAACTGAATCTTCTTCCTCCTCTCTTCAGATGCATATTAGAGCTAATCTAGTGATGTAACAGATTGTGAGATATGGGATTGATTGACTCTCAGTCACCTCTTTGTGTTGATGCTAGCTTAAATGCAAAGTATAGCTTGTGGTGGATCCAATGCACACTTACACATTCAATTTATATTCTGCTTCTCTGTTGATTTTCTGTATTTTGATATTAGCATATGACTTTCACAGCTATTAAAAATCCTGAACTGCATCCAAAAAACCCCCACAGCACCTTATTAAAATTTCGAGATACTATTAAATTGGGAGAGAACCTAAAAGCAGATTTTCTGACAGTTTAACTAGGAGGTTATTCTAAGATGAGGGAAATGTGTATAACATGAGCTATTTCCATCTAAATTTCCTTATATAGAAACCCTTTCTCTAGTCTTTATATCCAGTTGTTGGTTGATTAATCTTACTGTATACTTCTAATTAATATATCCAGCATGATATAGTATTTAAGGTATTGGATTGGCATTGGGGAGACTCAGTTCTAATACATCTCAGTTATAGAAACTCCCTGTGTGGCTTTGGCCAATCTGACTCAGCCCAACCTCACAGGATTGTTGTTGTGGGTGGAAATAAGAGAAGGGACTACTATGTAGGTTGCCTTGGACTCCTCTATGAAAGGGAAATAAATTGAACAAATAAAGAAAAATAAATACCCCGTTGAAATTGTTGGCACCCTGTGTTCTTGAATGCAGAGGACACACCAGGAGATCCCACTCATAAGAAACTCTGACGTTTATTTACTCAAGAAGCTTTTATTCTGTTTTTGTAACAAAAAATATAACTATTGGATAATGGTTTGAGGAAAACAATCTTGCACAGAAAGCAGTAGTTCTGATCTGATTGGTGTTTACCTTTTTATGAACTGAAAACAAAAAAACAGACAACAGAGATTCTAAATTGTGCATTATATCATTTATTCTCCAGGGACAGTAAAAGCATTTGTTTTATTTTTGTCTGACTGCTGTGAACGCTACAAAGAATAGCACTGAAGCTTGGCTACTTACTTTTTTTAAACTATTCATTTTATACTTCTCAGACAGATTTTTCCCTGGGGTGAAACAAAGGTTAACTGAAATTTCCTCTGTTGTGTACCTGAACGAATCAGCAGTTTGAGAAGGAAATCCCATTGATGGGCAAAGAGAGTGACAGGCTCTATTTAAAGAATTCCCCCGACTGTGTGGTAGACCAACCATGCCATGAATTTAACTGTTCCTGTGGTCCCCAAACTTGTACCTACTAAAAGAGAGAGAGAGAGATTACTTTGTTCTCCAAATGTTATACTAAATTTTGAAAAATACCAACTATTGATACTTGTGTGTAAACATTATTACCTGTTTACAAAACCTAACTTATCAAGAGCTTCATATTTTGAAAATGCAAAATAAATGAAAACAAAACAAGGAGTGTCTATAGTCATTTATTTGATATATTTTTCATTTTGCAAGTTGTGACACATTTCTAAAGTGCAGCATTTTACAAATATGTGTATATTTGGCATCAACAGATAGTACCGTTCTTTCATATAATATTTCCTGCAGACATATTGAAATGGAGGCTTAGGTTAATATAAATTACCATAATACATAGAGGAATATGTAGTGAAAATGCACATATTTCAACATTTAGTAAGCTTTATTTAAAAAAATTACAACTGGCTGCTTGATATATAGGTCTTTATTTGGATTAAATTATAATTCCTGCATGTTTGGATTAAATAATATTATTTTCTGAATAGAGATTAAATTCTAACCGCCCTCTGTTATAGCCCTCAAAAATATAACCATCAGGCAGCATAAGATTGTTTAAAAAATTGTTCCTTTTTTTTGTAATTTAATAAAAATTAGTAGTCATTCTACCAATATTAACACTTGAAATGATTTCATTTCAAATTTTTAACTGAAGTGATCTCTTGCACTGATTGTTTAAGACTGCAAAAAAGTAGCAAAAAAAGATAACCCTACTTAAGAATTTGTCATTAACACTTTAAAGAATTTGCAAAACCCTTTACACTGGGGATGAGATTCTCAGAAATGTGTGATTGTTACAATAAAATTATGATTAAATGGGTCTTTCCAGAAACTACTTAAATCCTGCTATAGGAAATTTATGAAGCTCTTCAGTTATTTTTTTAATAAGGTATTAAGAAAGAATCCATTCCATCAGTAGATTAACTCTTTTATAGTTAATCAAATGCTTATTACCAGTTAAAGGGATCTTGGAATACTCTTAAAATAAAAATTAATGTCAGAAGTTACCAGTTGGGAATGATAACTATCAGCAGTGGTTTTTATAGTTTTTATAATACCTTTGATCTGCAGGTATTTATTCATGCTAAATTTTTAAGAAGATGATGGATTCACAGTGTTGGATAAAGAGTTACCTTGCAACAGAAGGCAACAGAGAAAAAAATTTAGAGAAGAAAACTTTCAGTGCTTTTTCCTGATCCCACCTTCCTCTTATAACCCCAGACTCAAATCACTTTCTTCTATGGTCCTCAAAGATTCAGAGTACCTTTCTGGATATAAAAATATACAGATTACTAAGTTATATTCTACACTATTCTGAATCTCGGCCTACTTTTAGTACAAAATACTGTTTGGTTTGAAATCTACAAGTGCAGAAAGCCAAATATTGTCCTTTGGGGAAAAAAACTATACAAAGTAAATCCATAAAGATTTTACTTCAGTTTTTAATTAGCTATATCTTCATTAAAGTTCTAATACAACATAAAGAAGAATTGGTTAGATTGATTAATTAATGTTGTTAGAGAATACCATAATCTTGTATTCCAGAAAAATTATATCCTCTGATTTCTTGCAACTGCTTAATGAATATTTGTGAAACAAATATTGTAAAACAGGCAGGAACTCATCTTTTTAAAAGATACTTCAACTTTTAAACATAAAAAGCTTTTAGAGCCTGCCCAGGACTTCACTGTCTGACCTTAGAAAATCAAGACCATTTTAGACCTGCTGAGGCTGGAAGGTGGGGTGGGAGACCACCAGGGAATTACTGGATTGTAGATTAGCTTACGAAGGTAGTGGGAAGCCATTTCTATTGCCAACAAAACTGCATAACTATGTCCATGAAGTCACAAGGAGTTAAGACTATGGTAGTCGACTTGGCAGGCCAGAATCCTATTAACAATGCTTTGCATAGACTCAGCAGCACAAATCAGAATGCAGTCTTGAGTATACTGAATAGACTATACAACATATCCCAACTAAATCTTTTTGGGTATATATTTAATAAGAATCATTGTAAAAGTAATTCTAAAAATACAGAGTTATCAGACATGGTCCTATATACTTACAAAATTTTTTCCCAAATATTTGTATGCATCTTAATTGCTTAACAACCTGTTTCATTCAAGATCTGATGCAAATATAATACATCTGATAAAATTTGGCGAACATACAACTGTGATGGAACAAACAGCATATACAAACAGTACAAACAAACAGTACATGCAAACATTATTCAGCAAGGCAAATACAGTTGTTTATAGTAGGGTTTTTAAGGGGGTTTAATTGTTTAAAAACACTATAAATCACTCAGAGTATAGAGAAGAAAGAAGTCAGCAACTAAATATCTATTTACATTTTCCAAGCAGATCCTTTCCCTCCTTTTTTCTTGCATATTCATAAACAACAATAACAATACAGTAGATACTTTAGCATTAGGCTGAAATATCTAAATTTTAATATTACAAAATCATTCAGTGTATTTCGCAAATTATTTTCAGCATTAATTGTAGAATTTAAGCAACTCTGTTCATTTATACCTCACAAATCATATTTAACATTGGCATACATTTTTTGACAGATTTAAATGAATCATTATGATATTAGTTTTTAGTTCCTATTGTATAAATATCATTGTACTTGGTTATTATTTATACCCTATAATGTAATAAAACATGTGGTGGTTTTTTTTTAAAAAAAACAACAATGTAGGATAAGTAGTGCAGTTATTTAAGCCACTGTACAAGCATGTACTGTACTTTTGGCTTGCTATCATTTTTTTTTTGTTTTTGGACAATAAAAGAAAACAATAATAAAGAAAGCTATTTGAACCAATAATACTTTATTCATTTAAAATACTTTAACATAATGGATTTTATTTTTTACTTTGCAAAATGGGTTGGGATAAAGATTTAGAAATGGTTGCTAGTAATGTATTGTAAATGTAAGAAATACATGCCGGTACAGACTAATCTCTGAGTTTTATTAGATAAGTGGTTTAGTGGATAAAGGGAATGCAGTAGATATAATCTTCAGCGTAATCAAATTTAGCAGTGCTTTTGACACAGTTCCACATGACATTCTCATAAAGAAACTAGTAAAATTTGATTGTAAATGCTTTAGAGGATAGCGTTTTGGATAGAAATGAACTTAATTGTTTAGAAAACTGGTCTATAAGCTACACAATTAATTCCAGCAAAGATCAAAAAGAGTTACAGAATAAAATACAGGTTGTAAAATGTGAGATAACGGAACAGCTGTGCTGGGAAAGCCATGTTTGATGATAAACAGCATTGTTCATCAATGTAAAACTGCTGGGGGGGGGAAAGCAAACACTGCCCCCCATTAATCAGCAAATGTTTGATAGAAATATGACATATATAAAATAGAAAGAAATAATAGCTATGGGTCATATCTTCAATTTACAGTTCAAGAACAAAAATTTCAAGGCTTTTGTTTTTGTATCCTTAAAGAAAAATGTAAATAAATTGTAGGACAATCAGAGAAAAGTTGACTAAGGCATGCCATTTAAAAAGATAAGTCAACTTTGTTACATGGCATATTCCAGTACTTTGGTATGAATAATTGGATATTTAAAATTGTCAAGTTGTTTGTAGACATAGCTGTGTTTTTAAATGAAGGAGCAGCTGTCTTGGACCTGAGGGCTATATCTTTGTGGGCTGTGCTAGGGACTGCATAAGAAAAGCTGTGGGGTAGGACAAAAACTATTTTAATCTGAACTTGATTTGAATGTGTTTTACTTTAATTAAATTAATATAGCTATTTCCCATGGGGAAAATGATAAGGCATTTTTGCATCATCTTCTATAGTGCTAGTACTAATATGAAGATGAATGGTGGCAGAGGTAGGATAATAAAGGAAGCTACATTTTCGCAGAGCATATTATTTTTAATTTTGGAATTTGGAAACTCAATCCAATTGTTATTTTAAAACACTATGCAAATTCGGTGCCTATTATTCATGTTGGCTATATGCCACTGTTATCTTTGGGATGAATGGCAATAATCCTCTGGTATTATTGCTGGGGAGCAACAGCAGGCAATATCTACATTACCTGTGGTTTGGCATCTGGTCTGGGAAATAGTGACCATTCACATTTGATTACCCATATAGGCTAAATGTGACCCACTTATAAAAATGATTTAAAAATACTAGTGCACTATGTATCTGTGTAAATAGGGTCCAAAAATGTTACACTAATTTTGCACCAATTGGATATGGTTATCAAAGCAATTCCGAGTTCTTTTTAAAGCCCTTATGTTAACTTTTTAAAGATTTAAACAATTTGGGGATATATAGAAGACTGTTTTCCCTTGTATTCACTTCCTTTTAAAGTTTTAAACGGGATATACAGAAGACTGCCTTCAATTGTATGATCCTTCTGTAAAGATCAACTAAGAGGCCCTTTTTTGAGTGCCAGTCAAGGGCCTTCTTATTGGTGTTCTCCTGGATGTGGAGCTGTTTTCTTTGGCACTATGAAAGAGCATTTTGTACAAGCTTTCAAATATCCTTGAAAATCCATTTGTTCCATCTGGCTTTCTCTAAGAGGGTTTTTATAACACTAATTCCTGAGTCATGGTGTTTCCTTATTATACTGGATTCTTACATTTTTATTCATTCATTATATCTCAACTGGATTTATCTTTTGTTGGATGCTGCCAGTTATATATGTGTTCCAAAAGGCAATCTATAAAGATTTTAGATAAATATTTATGTTATACTATAAACGATGAAGAGCTTCTTATAACTTGAAAACTACATATTAATCAACCAACTGAAAGCTGATATTTATCTGGTTGCTTTAATGATAAATACATAGATTGCTAGCAAATAGTTACAATGATTGCTTTCAAAGGTTTACTTAAAAAAGAAATACAGAATTGACAAGGAATATTATGTCAAATGTGTAGAATAATATCAAACGTCCGACGTGTCCACGTTAGAACCATCCAAATAATAATTGGTATTCCAGTTATATTTTTATGTTACAAAATACTTTCAGTAACTCTTGAAAGTCACTGGACATTCATTGTAAAATTTATTTTATTCTGTCGTTAAGATTCTGGTGCAGTGAAGCTTTCGATGTGCTATTAAAGCAGAATATATGCCTTAAAATACTATTTTAGTATTAAAACACTATATATATTGTCCCAAAATACATTGCTTACGATTATTATTATTAATTATTAATTTATATGCCACCTATCTCACCAGATTAGATACTGTGTAGATAAAATAGGTAAAATCTGTAACTTTCTTTCATTAACTTGCTCCTAATAAGACAAATCCTATAGTTCCTCAAATCAATTTCAACTGTTTCCAAATAATTGTTTTGCAGGAGAAGATAGAACAGGATGGACCATAGGTGATAAAGACTTACAGGTACATTAGTGCAATATTGCATTTTGTGTATTTTGTATTATTAATGTCCTTTCATTACTGAAAAAATAAATCATGAACACTTCTGAGGATTCTTGTATGTTCTCTAAAACCTTATAAAACAGGGGTCCCCAACACCAGGCCATGGCCCACTTATCAAGCCCTGAGCTTTTTAAAATTGGTCCGCCCGAAGCAGCAGGTGAGTGCATGGACATGAATCCCACCTTGCGTGAGCAGTGGGCAAGTGCGTGCAGGCATACTCCATTGCAAATGGAGCTGTGCACATAACGGGTTTGCCTACCACACAATCAAAATCATCCCCCCCCCATGCCGGTCCACAAAGCTGGAAAGGTTGGGGAACTCTGTTATAGAAGATATATTATATAATTGTGTTAATTAGTGCTTTATATAAGGTTTTATTCCTCAATATGTTTAATTTAAGTAATGTTGTGCTATACGTAGAGGACTGATCTCACCTAGTTGCCCTATTTTCTGTAAACTGTTTTCTGTCCAAGCTGAAACTTCCAGACAAGCTTCCATAATAGAGCTACATAACATGTTCTATAATAATACCATCCATTCTTGGATTATTAAGGTATGCATTTTGCCCACTATCATAATTGGGCAATTAAATTGAATATGGCACTTATTACTTAATAAGTAATTAAGTATTTAAACTACTTAAAATCCATCTGGCCACAATGCCGTTGTCTTCTCAAAATTCATCTTAGGTTTATTTAATCATCCATGCCTCTGTTCTTCCCAGGATTTATAAAGAGCTGCGATCAGCACAGTGCTGACACCATGTCACAGATCTCTAGATTATAATTTGTGATGGTTACATATCAGAAGGAAGAGAATGGAATCCTCGGGGATCAGGACCTAACCATGGGGATGCTACAATGGTCATAAGTGTGCAAAACAGTCATAAGTCACTTTTTTCAGTGCCGTTGTAACTTTGAACGGTCACTAAATGAACTGTTGTAAGTTGAAGATTACCTGTAATCTTTCTACAAATTCTTACTAAACATAACAGACTCCTTCAAGCATCATTTTGATCTTGGAAACTGATCTTTTAGGTCGGTGGCGTAAAGTCCAAAGTGTTTGTGAATCAGATGGTCCTCAAAGTGCAGATCTACTCACCCTTCAGAAAAGTTCTGCTGGGCAATTAACTAAGGAACTCCAATCATTGAAACGGGCAGTTTATAACATAAATGTCATAGCAAATGCAGTGCAATGATGGAAAAGAAATATATTTGCTATTAACAAATGCTTCTCTAATGTATGCTTTGTTGATTTACTATGAGATTTATGCTGCCTTACCTTGTCATAAACTGAGTTGTTTCAGTGCTTGGAGTTCTCAGAAAAGATGCTTTCTGAGTTTCTTGTAGTCAGAGAAGGGAGTTTAGAAGTGATATTGTAAGTGGCTTAAAAAAAAACTTTTGCTATTCTTTAGCAAAAAGTGCAGCTTTGACAAAATGCTCAACCCTTTCACCTGGTAAATTCTCCAGAACATTGAGGAATTATTTGGCTGTAGTCACTCTTGAGAATATTCTCAACAGATCTCCCATTCCTGCATAGAGGGACTGCCATAATGAACCCAGTTTTCTTTAAGAATTGATCCATTCCAAGCCACAAGAATTATTCTCCAGTGATTGGTTCTGATCCTTCCTTTACAGCTCTCATTCATTCAGATTTCTAGACTGCTTCCCAGACAATTAGGTCTCAATGCTGTTTATAACAACACATTAAAATATAATAACAAAGCAGAAAATGTAAGAAGTGTGAAATATATTCATTAAAGGAGTGATAGAGTCAAATTAAACAAAACCATTAAGTGGTATTTATGAGAAAGATCTGGTGAAAAGATAGGTCTTTGAAACAATCCATTCGGAAACAACTCAACTTATGAATTTCAAGACATGGAGCCTACATTGAGAGCATAGGCTGCATTACAGAGAACACAAATCCACAAGCCTCTGTAAGATGGCCAGTCTTGGCAAAGGTATATCTGAGTATACCTCAGAATATCCCTACAAGTTAAAGTGAAATTACCATACTAAGCCCCTAATTCCTGGAAATGATCCAGAACATCTTGGCACATGATATAAAATATCTCAGAAAGATCAAGCAGAATCAATGAAGTTGGCCTTCCTTTGCTTGTTGCAGAAAGTAATATATCAGCCATGGCTGATTCTGTTCCCAAATTAAGGTCTGAATCCAGATTGAAAGAATAACGTTTTCACAATAGGTCAGTTCATTACTATTATGTTATACCCCTTGCAAAGTCTGAGAAATCTACTGCCATTTCTAATCAATTTGAACAAGCCAAACAAGCTGCATTATACTGTAAAGGTAAGCAGTACAAAATCTGTTTTCTCAAGCTCTTTTTTGCCTATCATGGCTATCCTAAAAATGCTCCATCAATAATTGGAAGTACTCTACAGAATAACATGAGTTGCTGTTAACAGTTTAATTATTTTCCTTAATCGCCACATAGAAGATTTTTTTTTAAAAAAAAAAACAACTTTCACATAAAATTTCAAACAATGGCATGGGTTGTAGCAATGTAAGCTGAGAGAGATGGGAAGAAGGCAGAAAAGCTGATGGAGGGATCTTCTGCTTCATTACAGGTGAATTTTCTTGCAGATTTCACACACATACACACACACTCACACACAAGCACGCACACAGACCTACAAACCTGCTATTGCTCACTCCACTTAGGAGTTCTGCTTGACTGGTCTGGCGGCAAGTTGAATGGCAGAATGTCTAGAATAAACTAACATCTACCCAAATGTGGCAACTGCTTTTTTTTCCAGCTTCCGGTCATGGTTTCAAGGCACTGATGCACTCCTGAACCTATTTCTTTCCTTTAAAAAAATTCATAGCTAGTAAGATTTCTTACTGAGAATTTATTATTTATGTGGATGATGCAGAATAGTCAATGGCAGTAATGGGCACCTACTGACTTTCTAATACAAAAGACTACAGTTGATAGTGACCATGTTATTTAATTAGAGGAGCACATACTGAGCCAGGTATTAGGGCTTAAAACTAAAGGTCAAGGAACTGTGTGCACAGATGTAAAATGCAAGTGGTGTGTAATAAGAAATCGGAGCATTAACTCGAACCATGGAATATCAGAATTATATGGAACTTTAAAAGAGAGCAGGATATGGAAATATAGAATAATACTTTTGTTTCTTGAGAAAAGTCAAGTTTTTCATATTTGAAAAAATAAATCCTTGATTTTTTTTTCTTAAAGTCATAGTCTAACTTTTGATTTTCAGTTTTATTTGAATATTAAGGTACTGTATATTGACAGAGTTGTAAATTTCTGATCTAAGTGTAAAAATCAAGGATTATTTTTTTGTTGGCAGTACAGTAGATGTTTTCTCATGGCATATTATGCATGCAGGTAATTTAATAATATCTTTTCTACATTCATTGGTAAATTAGTTATTTTCCCAATTAAATTAAATTGTTTTGTAAAAGATGCCACTATTAAATAATATTGGCAAGAGTTTTAGAAAAAAGTAACTTCTAAAACCTGCTTTGAAAAGGACGTGATACAGTCCTGCAAAAATATTTACTTATTTATAGATGGGAAGCCTATCTTGATTCTAGAGGGGTGTATATGTGTAAGAACTATAAAAATAAACACTTTTCTTTAAAAAATTCAATATTTTAGGCTTGATTGTTGTAAAAGCTTAGGGTGGCAGAACATTAAGCTTTCAACTTCTAATAAAATCCTTTTGTTTCCTTAGGCACAGATTGGTAATTACGTTTCAATGCGACATAACAACAGATACTACACAGTGGACAAAAACGTCATTTGCAGAAATTGTGATAAACGAGGTCATTTATCAAAAAATTGTCCTACCCCAAAGGTAAATGTAGTATTTCAATTTGTTTTATTGCTAGCTGATGACTTTCAGACTTTAAAGTGCTGCTCTGGAATAGTTTTACTGGCTGGCATTTTGAGAAAGGAAAAAAAGAAAAGAATTTCCATACTCTCACTGCAGTGGCAGTTTAGACCCAAGGAACATTTCCTGTTAATTTCTTTGCCTTGTGGATCCTATCCTAGAGATTAATCACAAGGTATTAGGAGCATGATTCCCTTGTAAGAGAGGAGATGGAGTATTTGAAGTTGGTGCTTTCTTCAGTGGCTCTCAGCAATATAATCCAATCAAGAGAGACCCAGTGGCCCATGCTGAGGATTACCACCTGCTCGCTGAAGATTTCTTTTCTCTTTCCCCCACTTTAGTGAATGAGTGGACAGAACAATAGGGCTTGTGAGAAAGTGAGATACAGGCATGCATCCTATAATTAGTCCCCACTCTGCCCTCACTGGGGGAGCAAATGATAAAACACAGCTTTATACCTTGTACTGCACATACCTTGCACACACATTCTATTTTTACATCCACGCCTTAGAAGAAAAAAATGTCCACTCAGCTGATGAGAGAATTCTTGCTAGAGAATACAGAATCCATGGTATTGTGCATAATGATCGGCAACCCAATGTAGTAATTTTTACCAGAATAATAGCAAAGATTTTTTTTTAACAAATTTTATTAAATGTACATTTAAAAACAAAAGCAGACATGATTCAACTTTCCTGGCTACAACATTGCTATTAGTATTACCTTATGTTACAGAAAGAAAAACAGAAACTTAAAGTACATTCTATAACAGGACAGAGTATAACAAACTGTACATATAACATCTGTAATTTTTTGGGTAAACCCTCTTTCAGTCATCAACGTTGTATTTACATATCTTTCAGTTGTGTCCTAATATAAGTGTTAATAAGAAGTCCTTACGATATCAACTAATCAGTCGAAATCATCTCAGCGATCCTCCTTATCTCTAACCAATCGTACAAATTTTTCCAAATTTCATAATACTCCGTTTCAGTTTTATTTTTAATTTCTAGAGTTAACCTGTCCATTTCGGCGCAGGATAAGATTTTATTTATTATTTCTTCTTCGGTGGGGGTTTCCTTTCTTTTCCATTTTTGGGCGTATGCCAATCTTGCTGCGATTAAAATATGCGATAGTAAGTAGAAAGATGCTTTGCTGAGTTTATCATTAATAATCCCTAATAAGAAGATTTCTGGTTTTAAATCAATTTTTTGTAATAGTATTTCTTCCAGCCAATTTTTTATCTGATGCCAAAAATTTTGCGCTTTTGAACATTCCCACCACATGTGATAGTAAGTCCCTGGAAGCCTTCTACATTTCCAGCATGTCGGTGAGGTTTTTTTATCTATTTTTGCTAGCCTAGTACGGGGAAGGTGCCATCTATAAAACATCTTGTATAGATTTTCTTTATATGAGGTGGCTAGCGTTAACCTCCTGTTTCTATCCCATAATGATTGCCAATTATCTAGGTCAATACTGTAACCAAAAATTTTTCTCCAAATTAACATTGTTTCTTTTACCTGTTCCTCTAACAAATCTTGTTCTAATAAATATTGATATATCTTTTTTATCATTTGATCTTCTGTTCCTAGAAGGATTTTATCTAATTGTGTATGCTCTAATTTTATCCCTGGTTCTTTTTTGTCTTTTCTGTATCACGACTGTATTTGTAAGTATGCCCACCATTCCAACTCTATACCATCTTCTAATAATCTTTTCCTTGTTTTCAGGTCTCCATTCTTGTCTAAGATATCTTTATATGTGATTACTCTTCCTAAATTTATGAATTTGGGGTGCATGAATATCTCTAATATGGATAGCCAATTGAGAATTTCTATATAATTAAAGTTTTTAATTTTTATCTACACGTCTAATAGTGCCCAGCTAATATGGTGATTCTGAAAGTACTGATGAGCCTTATATTTCCCGTCCCACATTATGGCATGCCACCCTATTAATAATAGCAAAGATTTATGTGTTTAAATAGATTTGGAATAGATTTAAGCGGTAGGTTTATATTTTATTCGTTTTATTCTCATTGGCTGAAAATTGACAGGTGTAAATTTTCACTGAGTACAAAACACTGATATCATTAATACCATAAGTCATTTAAAGAACAGCCACAAAAAATTAAACAATGTGGCAAATTGAGTGGTGAGCAGAATATGTAGACCATTGCAGAATGATAAGACAATCCATTGGCATAATCAGTTATTGGGAGCTTTCTTGATTGCTATTAGATACAATTTCATGTGTTCTTGTCACAGAAAGGCATTCCAAAACAGGTTAGCACAAATGAAAAATCTCTCTTTGAAGCATTACAACAATTGGGATCCTTGGCATGGCTTGTGCCTGACCTCACTGCTTTGACAGTTGCCTCTGCTATCTCTGTGGGCATGAGCAGGTTCTGCCATTGTACTTCACTAGCAGTTCCAGTAGAAGTGTTACCTCTATATCCATACATATGTGTGTCAGCTGGGGCCAGCTTTCAAAGCTTTAGTGTAAGGTTTGCAAAGAACATGGCTGCTTTAATGCTTTGAAGGAAGGTGCTTCAGTCAGAGCAATGCACTTTGCAAACCACTTCTTTCAAGTGATTTCTATAGTACTATTACCTAAAGTAATAGCTGGGGGGCTTCTGGGAGTTGAATTCCATGCATCTTAAAGTTGCCCAGTTTGAGGTCTAAGTAACTACTTTTTTTTCAAGCAGATTGATCTTGGTGGAATTTTGGGAAGGACCCCTTGTTGTGCCTAACAGTACTGGAGATGATTTTATTCATTAGCTACTGATTGTTCATCTTCTGCTCTTTATTTATTGTACTATTGTTTCGTTTTACCTTATGTTTTAATTATTAATTGAGGGCTTCCTTGTGTAGGCAATGCATGAGAGTATGAAATAGTAAAGTAGGTCTTAAGCCAAGGACTTAGAAATTCCCTGAGAATATAAATGGAAGCGCCTTGTTTATTTTACTTAATTTAAATTCCTCTGATTCTATAACCATTTGATTATTTTTGTTTCTTTGCATTTATTTTGCAGAAAATTCCAC
>NW_015387319.1:204351-209351 GCF_001527695.2 Protobothrops mucrosquamatus
CCCCCCCCCCAGAATGACTTATGCATTCCTGTTTATACATTGCTGGTCCCTTAGCATATATTTGTCTGAAGACACAGTTAGATGTACAGAATTAGTATTTTCTGCATCATAAATATGTGTAAAAAGAATGAAAAAGAATGCAAAAATAGAAATTCAAAAGAATTGCCAATAAGTACTGGAGTGCTAAATTATTGTTTGCAGAATGTTTTTTTATTTCCAAAATACATTGATTTCTATGAAAGAGCATACTCTATAAGTCATTAAAAGAAGTCTTGACCTGGCGTTTATTTTTATTATCGACAGAAATGATTTCAAATTATATAAAATTTATAGACATACTTATTCTTTATGAATATAAGAAATGCAGTTTACCTTTCTTGCATATTACTAACTATAGAAAAACTTGCAAAAACACAATACATGCATTGTATTTTAAAATGATTACAGATTTAATATAGAGACTAAGAGACTAAATTTCACTACGAGAACATAATAAATAGCACACCTGCCATCCCATTCTTCCCAGTGGGAATAATACTAGCATTCTTTAAGCAGTTGTTTTACAGATTATTAAGTATATATGATTTAAAACATTCAGAATGCAATAATAATAAAGCTGATGAGAAAATAATCTAATTATTATCTTCATTTTTTACTCAGGGTCCATATTCTTTAGTTTTATATGGCATATAATTACATTATTCCAACAGATCTCTGACCAGAAACAAATAATGCTGAGGAAGTTAATAGATGCCATTTATTTACATATCTCATCAAAATTCATAGCAAAAGTTGGTTGCCATGTGATATTCAGCAGCCAGGCCTTTGTAGCACAGATTTGCCAGATAAACAGCTTGCATATTCTCTTCTAAAAACCATGTGCTAAGAAAAGCGGATTAGCAGTTTGTGTGTGTGTGTGTGTGTGTGTATGTGTGTTTGTGTTTTCATAGTCTCAGTTTGTAATTTTTTCTTATAATCACAATTGAGAAGATTAGGTGCTGTTCATGATACTGATGTTCAGTCATTTATCTCTGGAAATTTAGCCACACGTATACATTTTCAAGTCTATCTTTATATTGGAGATTCTGAAATATTTCCTTTAAAATACAAAGTATATATATTGTATCACTATGTTCAAATTAATTTCTTTTTCAGTTTCTGTGATAAAGTATGAAAAGTTAACCTATATAATAAGGTTGATTAAAGGGAATATAAATTTTTTTTTTACAAACATGAAATTGGTGAATGTTGTTTTTTAAAAACATAAAATTGACTTTTTTTATTATGCTATACTTTGGAAGAGATGATAGATATAGTGTAAAGATTTCCTAATATAGGAAAACAGTAAAAACTATGCAAGTTCTTGTGAAGATAGGCACTCAAAACTGATGATTCAATGCAAAATTAGAGCATAATTTTCAAATGCTGTTTTTCATTTGCCCTTTTCATTAAAAATGAATCCTTCTCTGATCTTCTCTCGTTTTCATTATGCCACTTAGGCATCCTTGAGTAGCTTTCCTTTATCTTGTGCATTATACTGCAGTTACTCATGGAAGTCCCTCCTATTATCATATATGATTGCAGCACCTGCCCTTTGAAATAGCATGCTCTCAAAGATTCACCTGGCACTCTGCAGGTATTCCAAAAATCCTTGAAAACCTGGCTTTGCTTCTAGGCTGGAGTGGATGGGTGTCAAATTCTCTTGGTTTTCTTTTTCTGGTGTGTTGGGTTTGTTTCTCAAGACATATATTTGATAATTACCTTATCAATAAATAAGATGCACTTAAACTGATAAGACTTGTTCCCAACTTGTAATCACCTTGATGATAGGATCCTAGTCCCAGTCATCTGGTACTTTAGCTAATCTTTGGGATTTTTCAAAAAATAGCAGATACTCAGCAAGTTCTTTATTTTTAATATTTAATTATGAGTGAATGAAATCTGAACTCATTCAGCAGATGTAGATGCTCTATCAACTTTAGTCACAATCTTGCCTCTTCAATTTGCTTTCAGGTTTACTGTCCCCCCCCCTCCCTTTCATACTGAACTGTTTAAATCCTTTTTATTATTAGCATTTTCCCCCAAACTCAAATACTGTAATATTGTTTTCTTTTCACATCTTATGTAATTTAGATTTTTTTTCAAGAATTTCTATCCAAGTACATCTTTTCCAATTAAGGTTTCATGTCACTGAATTTTAGGTATTGCTGTTCTATTAAAATCTACTTCCTTGAAATCTAAATAATGTATTTACTGATATGCTTAGATATAGTTTTCCATAAAATCAAGTACTCCAGTGCTGCCTAGTCATTATTTCCATATCATTAACAAAAATGCTTTTCATTGGTTAGAATCACGTCAAGGAGAGTTGATCCCCTTGTGCCTTCTGATGGAGAAAGCTGTTAGCCAGGCCAGTCAAAATTTCCTAGTGAGACCAGTCTTGGCAGAGATTGCTTTCTAACAGATGTCAATGCAATTAAAAATCCCTTCACACCTCTCTAAAAGATCTGCAGTTTCCTTTAAAAAAAACCCCACTATCCACACCTACTTTGTTGGTTGATAGTAATAGACATTAACCATTATTTTGTCCCTTCCTCCACTTATTTTAACTAGAATTTACCAATAGTTTTCCCAATTTTCCTACTTTTCTAAACACGTAATTTAAGTAATCACTGTAGTTCATCTTTTGCCTTCCCTCTCCCCCTTTCTGTTTATTTTGAACAAGTTTCATCCTTCACTGCCAAACTATGCTAATTATGGGATCAACATTCAAATTTTATTTGTATAGCATTTAGTCCATAACAAACCAATTATGAGTCATCTCATAATATCTTATATTCATTAGATTATATTTATCCTCTTGCATTAAAAGTTACAAATTTTATTGCTATATTTTCAATAGGAATTTGCCAGTTCTTTCTTGATTTTTAAATTAGTTTTACTAGCTTTTTTCAGCAACATATAAATTGTTTCTACATCTGGGCTTTGCCACCAACTAATCCTCCTGATCAAACTCAGTATACTTTCTGGAAAATTATTTAAAACTATGCATGCAAAATTAAATTAATTCAAACACTATTTTTAATTCCTCTCCAAAACAACATGATGATGGATCTGTTTGAAAGCATGCATTATAAGAATATAACAGGATAAAAAATGGAAAAAAATATGAAATGAATGATAGAATTTCCAGAGAGTAATGCATAGGAAATGTTTGGAAAGTGCATGTCTTCCAGACAGTATCTATTTCCTTCTTAATATTTATAAGCATATTTATTTGAGAACAAAATCTATTATTTCAGTAACATTTGCAAAAATAGTCTTGCAGCATTTCATAGCATTTAATGCATTAATTGTTGATGAGATTATTACTTGTCTGAAAATAAACATAATGAAATCTCAGATTTAATTGAAAGTATATAACAAATTTTCTAAAAATCAGATACATTTAATTTTAATTCAGCATTCCAAACATTCAGATATATTTATCTTCTGTTTTAAGATTTTGTTGCTCAAAATATTGTAACATTATTTTCACTTTTTGGCTTGGATCCAAAAGTGCCTTTATACTCACAAAAGAACTGTTGTACCCACAAAAGGACTGTTCTTCTTAGCTGAAGAGTGCAAGTTGGGAAAAGTGAACCTAAAAATAGACAGGATCTTCTACGCATACAACATCTTTTTCAGAATTCTATTGGTTTCCTAGGCTTTGTCTGGACTCATGTTCTAATACAAACTCCATTACTTTGTGGGATCAGACAGAGAAGAGTGTTCCTTGAGCACTGCTCAAATAACATAATTTTTGCTTCACCCTTATGGTTATTTGGATCTTTTGCTTAGATGTTTCTAGCTGTGACTACCTGATTTATATTATTTAGCTGGGTAATTTTCTGTGAGAATCTGTTCTGGTTGCTTTATAATCAGCTCCTAAGCTCTGTATTTGATTTTTGCATAATGTGGGCATCAATATAATTCTGGGGTCTCCAACGTAGTGCCTGAAGTACTCTTGCCAATGTGCCAATATAATCCTTTATTCCCTTGTCTCCTCTCCCTGCTTGACTTTAGTTCTTTTCTTATGAGAAACTGCAGTGCAAAGTACCAGACTCTCCTTATTTCCCAAAATTCCTCCGTATCCCAAATAAGCCCATAAACTTTTGAGACAATAAAAATGATTAACAGGCATGTTCACCTGCCCAGAGAAGAAACAAATGTAAGCAAAGGGAATGGGAAGGACAAGTAAGCATGCTCATAAATCTGGTAAGTACTTCTAGCGCTGTAATATTTTCTGACTGGAGAAGCCCATCCAGTATCTATTTTATAAGAGCAACCACAACATGTTTTAAACAATCCTGATGTGCTTACCAGCCCCAAAAGATTGGAGACCCTTATTACAATCTAATATGCAAATGTTAGTGGAATTGAAGTTGACATAGGCAAATGGAAATTTCTGTTGTGGGCAATCAAAACCCATATGGGGTCCCCCTAACCAACTGGCTCAGACTGAAGAAGCTACTTGGATAAGTAGTGAAACATTTCAAACCAAAAAAATTAATCCAATAGCCACAACTCAACCTCCAGCAACTCTGCCTGGGAATCTTCATTGGCAAATCAGAACCTGTGTACTAGACTTGTTTTCGTCCTACAGTTAACATTGATAGGCTGTCCAGTGGTCGCCCATGGAAGCTACAGATCATATCTGAACTGCAGTGCTATATTGGCCTCTTGAGCACTGAGTTTGCAGTTTTATTGTTATAGTTTCATAAATGTGGACTGAACAAAACAGTCGTTCAGTGGAAATGTATTTCTAGATGGGAAACCTATGGCAAGTATACTCCCTTTTATGTGGCGACATTGCTATAATGCATAAAAGAGCAGGAACCTGTTTCTTTCCCTTGATTAGTGCGTGTGAACATTTAGCATGTTACAGTAAGTATTTAGAGGAATGTGTTCTCAAATAACCACCCTGTCCTCTTTCTTCCTTCCACCTGCTCTAGGAATTA
>NW_015387319.1:211851-237487 GCF_001527695.2 Protobothrops mucrosquamatus
GTTTATTGTTTAATAAGAGAAATATCTTTATCGGAAAGGATGTTTGCATGTCTGCCTCTATGTGTATAAAAGCATGTATATGTGTGTGCATATACAAAATAGTTAATACCTCTTTCCAGATGTCCAGATGAATATTGAGTGTAGCTTATAGTTGCTCTTCTAATGATGTAAAGTCTAAAAAAACACCAAAGATTTGCATTTGGATGAGAAAGAAAATACTCGATTATATCTTTTTTAAAAAAAACACAACATCATATAAATTGCTTAAAATCTCTTAGTTTATCTTAAACTACAAATTATTAGAAGAAAATTGTATGATTGTTTTAGAATGGTTTTTATAATATGTATTTTTATAAACCTTGCAATAATACAGAAAGTTGGCAAATTAGTCCCATTACAGACAATGGAAAATGAAAGAATTGTCAGAGCAACATCAAAACAGCTATTTTCTAAAATTTGAAATGGAAAGACTGGTTTTATTTGAAAATTCCGTTATTAGGTTTCTAATGTGAAAATTATAGTGAGAAGGAAATAGATAGTGTTAAATAGCATTTTGTGTGTTTTCTTATAGTTGTACTCCAGGGAGTCTTATTTTGTGCATTCAAACGTGCCTTATTTTGTTATGCAGTTCCGTGAGGTAGAACAAAGTGGAATAATGCAGAAATTGTAAAACTGCAAGCAGAAAAGCATAACTACATGCAATATTTTGATTGAAATTAAAATTGTATTCAAAGATAGAACAACGATTAAATGAAAATATGTTATAAATTAATCTCTTAGTGGTGAATCACACTAGCCTTAAAAGTTGAACAGCTCCGGCATTTATTTACATTTTGGGACTCATTATAAACTTGTCTTCAAAAGTTCTAAAGTTTAGCAAAAAGAAAGGGGGAGAAACTGTTGCTGGCTTTCTGACAATGGCAGGGAGTGTGTTAAACCAGTGTAAAATTCAATTAAACTGTCTAGCCAGGTTTTTGAAGCTGAAATGCAGACCCTCTCAGTTAAGCTTCTTATTTTCCTGTGACCGACACCAGTGGTTACTGTGTTATGCCAAAATCAACAGGCTGTAAAGCACCTTGTTTCATGCTCCCAGCTGATCAATATTTTTATTTTCCAGGCTTGCCCAGAAATATGGAGGCAGTATCACCTAACAGTAAGTAGAAACACCTTTTTATTTTGTCCCACACCTGGCCTATTTACTCTTCTGTGAACGGCTGACCATAAAATAGAGACAAGGATCTTTTGAAGAAAGTTAATAAAATATCGAAGGAGAGTTAGAAAAGAAGAATGCAAGAATATCTATGCTATTTTTTTTTCTTCCGTGTTCTTCTAAACAGTTTGTGCAATAGAAATCACCTGTGGTAACACCCTGTCGGTTTGCTGGTTATAGCTTCTTCAGAAGTACATAACAAGAATGAAAAGTCTCCTTTAAACACCAACAATATCAGTAGGCATATTGTGGACACTACAGGAACTGTTATAGTTTCACTGTTCTTGTGATTAGTTGCTTTGATGAGATACCAAAATTAGAAATAAAACAGATTTTTGATATCTGTTTATGAGGAAGTTTATAAAGCACAGTCAGAACGTACTAAAAAACTTTCACTTTAAGTGACTATTAATAGTATGTATATTTGTGGTAAACCATGCAAAGTTCGGTCTTCATGATTTATCTAACTATATCTGAATTTGTCATGGAAAGTTAGAATAGCTGTTGGCAAATCATAAAGAGATGAACTGGCTCAAGAACAGAACTTATTTGTGAACTGTTTTTTCTTAATTAGAAGAAAATATAGTTGATAGATGGATGATACATATGGCCACAACAGTAATTTTGAGTTCCCCTATTTTTCTCTATACTTTCGTATGAACTATTTCTTTTTAATCTTATATACTTTTTACAATAATACATTTCTGAAATTTCCTTGATTGTGCATTTGTTGGCAGAATCAGAGATGGCTTAAATAGGCATCATTATATTATGATGTAGTTTCTCTATTCAAATAGGAATTTAATATGGAGAAACTACTTAGATTATTATTTGGCTATTTTAATCTTAAGGCTGCAAGAAGTATCACTTCTAAAAAAGTTTTTAGATGAATTAATAAACTTTCATTTAATACTGTCTTTTGGATTCTGAAAAGAAAGGATACAATCTGCTTGTGTGATTCTGATACAGGACTTTATATTTTTTATTGGTTCCCATATTGATAGAATAGAACAGAATATTCTCTATTAGCCAAATGTGATTAGACACACACAAGGAATTGCAAATACATTAAAAACAATGTGTTATCTATCTAAATTGTTTTCAAAGAACATCATAAAATGAACACTACAAAATACAAAATGTGAAGCTGTTTATATGGATGTACCATGGGCATCTTTACATTAGTCCTCAAAATTATGAAATAACTACTAATTCATATTTGAATTTATATGCTCATGTTAAAACAATACATTCCACATTTATCTAAGTACAGTTGAATCGAGTTGTAATATTTTGCAATAAACCAGAATATGAAGTATATAGGAAATCTGCAAAAGGAAAACAAATTTAGTGTAACATACTAATATATACCATGTAGATAATCTTTTAATCCTACTTATTATGCATGTTTATTAAAGGGTTATATAAAATGTGTGGTTATTTTCTCATGCATAAGCAAAATGTCTCTAATTAATTGCTATGAATGCTTCAGATCAATAGAACATATTTGTTATTTCTGAGACTTTGTAAATTTTATTCATTTTGCTCTCTTACTAAGAGAAGGGGTGCCATCTATTGACTCACTGTGGTTACCACAGTCAAAATCATATTACCAATAACAATGGCTAAATAAAGTAGCTGATAGTTATGGATTGCCTTTATCCTTTTTCTGACATTTTTGGCACACCAAAAATCTTGGTGACATTTTCAGAGTGCTGCCAGAATGAAAAGTGAAATAAGAGATTTGGAAAGCATAGAAGATTAAGACATGATACTGTAAATGAATACATATAGTTTTAAACAAACACATACCATAAATCATATCCTTTTTTATATTATGCATATTAAACATAAATTCAGATTATTTCATAAATAGCGATGTGCTATTTTCAGGATTTTCTACGACTCATAAGGTATGTACCCTTCAGCCTACATTAACATATTTTTTACATGTGAGTTGCAAATCTATCCACACTGCATTTTCCATTAGGTAGGTAAGACCTCTATCCATTTCATCTGGCTTAGAAGCACCTTACTTTCCCTGGTCTTCTTGACTTCCTATATATCATACTAACATTAAGGAAAACATATGACAGTTTTAGATGGATTTTATATTGATGAAAGATGAGTCCCTATGGTCTTATCAATGCAGAGAACTGTTGGCCTTGAGTACACATTGTTTGGGATTCAGAAGGGTATATATGCATCAGAAAGGTGATGGTTGATTCTCCCTTCCACTAGCTGCCCTTAAGGCTTGCAAAAAGAGTGGAGAAGGATGCTGTCTAGGAACCATGAGAGGCTGCTGACAAAAGATGAAGATTAGAACCATGTATGTACGTATGATGCTGTGGAAACGAATCATAATAGCACCATTACAATATATATCCTCCTAATTGTGGAAACGAATCATAATAGCACCATTACAATATATATCCTCCTAATTGAATGTTCCACTGCTTCAACTAGTAGAGCATCCTGGAAAATCAGTGATGATTATATACCAGTCACTCTACCTGGCTTTGTGCTTTCTGACTACTTTTTTTATTCATATACTTACAGATTGTCTTTTGATCATAATATTTTCAAGAAGATGTATGGGAGGGACAGTAATATAATTTAAGCTGTGAACAAAGACCACTTTCTTTCATTCAGAGTTGCCCACAGTGATCCAAAATAGCAGTATTCAGCTCTATTTTAATTATAATACAATTATAATTGTCAGGTTAAACAGCTTTAATATTGTGATGTTTTCAAAATTGTATTATTTTTTTCCACTAAAGTCTTATGTTAATTTATTAAAAAATGCCAGCCATACTGTGTTGGGTAGGATATCTTAGAATAAAACATGTATTGCGTCTTCATTGGAATTAATCATAATCAAAATATGTTTAATTGAGATTTCACATGTACAGCAGGTGTCATATAAAGCCAGGTAAATCTTATAAAATTATGTTTATATGTTATATCAATCCTTTTCAAGGAAAGAGATTATCATCCATTTTAAAATGGCAAAGAGTATAATTTATAGATTACATACAAAATTGCATATGCAATAAGAATTGATTTGGTTTAAAATCCTTTAGAGTAAAACGAATTTCAAGCAAAAACAAAGCTTTATCAGCATATGAACCTCTTTCTATTTTACTTGTGATGCTTTTCTTTATATTTAAAGCTATTTGGCAATGGATGTTTTTTTTTTCCCCAGGGGATTATGATTTTTTTCTGTTACCGTGTTTTGTGCATGCACTTTCCCCATGATGACCACCAACACATCATCACAATTTGGCTACTGGACACTGTCATATAACAAGCTTTAAATTCATATTTCTGTTCATATATTAATATTAAAAGAGAACATAGAATTTCTAATTTAATAGATATATTTGAAATACATGATATTACAAACATGCTTTGCTTGTTTAATTTAAATGTAGATTTTTTGACTTTTACACAGTTTTCTTTCAGTCTTCAAGCTAATCCCAGAAATAAGCTCCAAAGAAAAAGATTGAATGACATTACAAGTAAATGTGCCCAGCTTTGTTGTACTGAGAACTCTTCAGTTTTATTGTTTAGAATTTAACTTCAAAATGCTACCCTACAAAATTGAAAATATTTACCACAATATTCTTGGGGGTTGGATGAATGGTGGAACTCATTTGAAATGATTACTAACTTCCATTGATTTTTGTGAAAGAAAAACTTCAGTAATAATAAGATTGGCAGTTAAGAGATACTTTATGTTGAAAATAAAACAACAAATCCTGACTTATTATTTAACCAAAGTGTGTAAATAAATTATAATAGAAAAGATTTGGTAGATAACATATGGTAATTTTTTTCTTTATTTTCTAGGAAACATTGCTTTGCATTTTGAAAATTTTCATTGAAAATGATTAAATATTTTGATATTATCAGAATTTCTTTAGTTACGTTGTACATAAATACATAATAATATCGAATTAATTTCTTAATTCAATCATTAATCCTTTTTTTTTCTAGATTAGAACACTGCTAGAGTACATATTGAAATAGTTTTATCTTCCCAAATAAGTAAAAGTACATTATCTGGTGTGTAACAACAACACTGCTTGCCTACCTCCAATAATGGCAATACCGTAATGAGATGGAATGGCAGCAGTATTTACTTTTACTTCTGCTTTAGATATTACAGCTGTAATTCTGTGTGCATTATTTGGGGAGTAAGTTTCATTTGAATTCAGCAGAACTTGTCACTTAACATGCATGCACTCAATAAATGTTTCCAACATGCTAGTCTTCTATATAAGGCACTTGATAAATTAATAATTCTTATTACATTGAAAATTGAGCTGTCATTTATATGTTGGACTGAGTAAAATGTAAAATAAGTTTGTAAAAAAAAAAGATTTTCCCTAACACAAGACAGCAAACATACATTATACTCCTTCCTTCCCTATTTTCCCCACAATAAGAGTTCTATGAGATGGGTTGGGTTGGGAGAGAGAGTGACTGACCCAAAGTCATCCAGCCGTTTTTCATGCCTGAACCAGCACTAGAACTCACAGTTTCCTGGTTTCTAGCCTGGTGCCTTAACCACTACACCAAACTGGCTATTAATATTATTACAAGTGTTTGAAGTGTTTAATGTATTTAAATATTTACAGAAATTCACTATTAGAAGAGAAAATATTCTGTACATGTTAACATTCCAAAAGCAGATTTTAAGATTACGGTAGGTTGTGGGATGAAAGGGGAGGGAAGTTATCCCTTAATTGGATACATTGGGGAAATTTTCATATTTATTATTTATTTTTGCTTGTTGGTCACTTGTTTCTAAGGATTGGTATACGATACCACTAACGTCCCTTCATGTGTCAAATGTAGTTGCTGACTACAAAAGCTCCTAATAATAATAATAGCAGCAGCAACAATAACAACCATGTTTTTCTATTTTTAATTTGTCTTGTTTACAATGGACTTAGAAATATTTGCTTCCTTTTTGTGCCAATCATGTTTTAAAGGCCAACTTATCTGCCTCTCACTGTGGCAGAATGTGAACGAAAATGTATAGTAAAGACTGATAGTATTGAGACTTAGTTATATTTTTTTATCTGTATTTGGATGACTGTCAAATTTGCACTTATGTTCCCTGATCCAGCAAGTGATACATACATCAGAATTAATTAACCCGCATGGATCTCCTAAACTGGATAAGAGTTATTGTGTCTAAAATTATTTCAAATTATCTGCTTTAAAAATCAGGATTTTCAAAACATGACCAATATTAGAGTATTCTTTTTATTATTCCTATCATAGTTCAGAATAATGATTCTCAATCATTACACATGTTCCAATTTTGTCAAAGTAGCTTGATTGTTAATTTTTAGATCCTCATAAATGTTTGCAAACCTATATGAAATTATTAAAGTAATAATGAGAAAGATAATGTGATACAAAACTTTAAAAAAATGATTAATTCAGCATACTGAGTTAAAAATACACATTTGTTCAAATAAACTTTAATCTTTTCTTAGTTTTTTGGGAGAGAGGGAGAATATAGCTTCTATTTCTGCTGTGATTTTTTGAGGAAATACAATTGTCCTTAGAAGATATGATTCCTTTTTTTTAAATAGATTCTTTAGGTTCCAATTAGGTTGTTTTATGATGACTGATAGGAATTAACAGAACTTGAGATTTAGTTTGACAAAGTATGTCTCCATTATTTGCAGTGAAATAACAATGAGCTACTGCATGTTTTACCTGTCAGACAGGTAAATATTTGTTCTCAATTAGATTATGTGCAAAGCAGTATTGAATACGTTTTAATAAGCCTTCAGGCTTAATATTTTAAATGTTGCATTGTATTACATTAGAAGGATTTAGAATGATTCTTGACTGTAAATATGACCTCTTGTAGTTAGTAATTAGTAATATAAAGTCTTACGTTCATGGATACAGGTTGGTTGTGTTAATATTTTGAGTTACCCTTAAGATGAAAGTACAACATGCAACAAGGAATTTACGTCATAAAAATCAGAAGCGTGAAATATTTTTAGTATATAAATCTATTCAAGATAAATGATTTGCGGTTTTTAAAACATGTCGGCTGAATCTGAATTTCGCATATTAGTTTTTAATTAAAAAAAACTTTTTACATGAAGTAAGCCACTGAATCTAGAACTCAACTGAGGTGTTTTTATTGCCTTCAGTTCAGAATCACATCCTGATGCTGTTGTGAAGGGTATGTCAAAGTGAGATCAAGAAAGTCTGGCTTCAAATAGCTGCTGAATCATGAAGGCCCTATTGCCCTGAGATGAGGTCTACAAAGGCATTGCCAATTGCTTTAGGTTTTTGTTTTGTTGTTTTGAAAAGAAAATCCACTGTTCTGGCTATTTCAGCAATATTTTTGGGGGAGCGGGTAATGGTAGTGTTGCAGAATGTAACATTTTCTGTTTTTTAATCAGATAACACTATTTACAGGCTTATGTGATGGGGAAACAGCACCCTGGAATGGACAATTTGCCCCAGCTGACTCGCCTCGGCCAATTCGCCACAGGACAGTCACTGTAGCCAATTGCCGCGAGATAACTTGCTGTGGGACAATTCAATGCTGGATAATTCAAGAGGGGGACAAGTGAATTGTGAACTCTATGCTCTGGCTTACCCCAGCCTCAAGGACTTCTACCTTGAGAGATTTAAATCTAAAGCAAGACAAGGCCCACTGCAATTTATCTGTCCCTCTCTTGAGTTATTCTGCATGGAATTGTCCTGTAGTGAATTGGCTATGGTGAGTTGTCCTACCTAGACTTACTGCATCCTCTTACAACACTAGTAAATAAACAGATACTGGAAGTTCCTGTGATTGTACAGTTGAAGTCTTGAGAATCAACATCACATAGGATTTCATAGCCAAATATAAAACAACAGTATTTTTTTCATTTTGTTGTAAAGTAATGCCAAAACTATAATTGTTTGCAGAAGATTATGCAGAAGAATAAGACTTCACTGTGTGTCAGAAACTGTCACAAGCACATCCTTAATCATACAAAAAACAGCACTGACTTCCTAATTTTCATTCTTACCATTCTTGGTAATATTACCAAAATATAAAGTAAGTATTATTACTTTTGCTCTGTCTTTTCTGTTTTTCCTGTGTTGGGTGAAAAATAGTGCAAGACAAAGTCATGGCAAAGATGAAGAATAAGTGAATAAGCTTATAATCTAAGGGAATTGGTATTAAGTGTTATAAATTGGATGAGGATGGGAACAAGAGATTCCTGGAATGTTTTAATGGTGGCTCATGTTCTGCTTTTTGCACTTACAAACCAGACTTGAGTTCAGAGGGACTTCAAACAAGTATGGTTAGTTCTTATTAAATGAAACCTCAAATGAGCTGAAGTCCTTTTCTCCAAGTAATAGCTTCTAAGGTGGTTTATATTTTCATTGATGGCTGAGAGGGATTTCTAACACAGATAGTTTGTCATTGTCTCATGTTGAGAAAACATTTTTTTCACAGCAAAGATACAATATCACATACAAGCTTGTGTTCCTTTGGCCCCCAAACAAAGTGTTTGTCTCTTTGATTTCAGGAATCTAGAAGAAATCACTTGAAAGGAGTATTTTGGCCAAAGAACTTCATTTTGCTACCCATTATTATTGTTTTGATGAATACCTAGTAGCAAACAGAAAAGTGCCTACTTGCAGCTGCTTCTTTCTCTTTGTAGGTTGTATGCACTGAATTGTAGCCATAGATTCCCCCTGCCCCCATAAAAGGAATTTCTATTCACAGAAGGAACACTGAGCATAGAAAAAGCATTTTAATGTATAAGCTTTCTCTGAGAATAGATTAAAAATTTGGATCCAGAGCCTTACATCAACAAGATTTTCCATGAATTCTGATGGTGTTCTCTAAACAGGAGTCCTTCTGTTAATCTTTCCTTCAGTGGACATCCTCTCTAGCTGAAATGGAGAGTAATTTGCTATCTACTCATATATATTTTTTTGAGATCCTATATTTCTTAAAGAGTTCCTTCATTCTCTATAGGTCATTTTCAGGGCTGCAACAGAAAGTCAATATTGTAAGTACTCTTTCTATAAGCAAAATTCTGTCCCAGATCAAAATTGTTTTATTTTACGGTAAATTAAAATGTTTCCCCTTAATTTTGTGTGTATATGTATATGCATTTTACAATAAAATCATTTATAGGTAAGTTAAATTTGTCCAACTCCAGAGTTGGGGGATTATTTTTATATGTAAGTAGATCAAAAGTTATTTTATGAAAAAAAAATCTCCCGTGGTTTTCCTTTGTATAAATGCAAATGGAAGTTTGGAAAAGCATAAATCAGTTCCTAGAGATATTTAAACTTTTTGCCCTCTTATTCCCCAATGTGAACATCAGATGTCACATTTCTATTTGCCTTTGGAGTTTTGTTAAGTTCAAAAGTATCTGTTTCTAATTAGAAGCCTGATTGCTTGTTGAATATATTATTCCTTTTTGTTGAGAAAGTTGACTCCTCTCTTTCTTTGCCAAACTTAAAGCTATAGATGTTATGCAGTAACATCCCAAAATTCCATGAGTGTACAATATTTACTCAAATCTAGAACAAGGAATGATTTTGCAATTTTTTTTCTGTATAAAAATTTAGACCTATATGGATCTACATCAGATAGCCAGTGAAATTATGTGTACATTCATATAAAAGTTTGAGAGGAACTGGAATAGAAGATCTGAAATATAACTGGTATAAGCTAAGTATTCCAAATCACTTAATCAAGAATAGTTATCCTTTTTGCCATATCAAAATATGTGATTTGCTGTTATCTTTTCTGCCCTGTGTATAAGTACCTACCTCTAGATGAAAAGTCTACGTGCTTGAATATTCCTGTCTTCTCTGAAAGATTAGAAAGTGTAGTGTAAAAATGATTCAAACACAATAGCTTTTAAAAAGGAATAGTGAGGTTTTTAAAAATTGACCCAATTTCACCAGAGCTGGTGAAAAAACAGGATGAATTTAATGGGGATAAAGTATTGATATAGAAGCTAGTTTGATCTAGTACAGGCATGTCCGACCTGTGGCCCCACAAAGTAATTTCTTTATAATAAAAATATAAAAAATAAAGGAAGTTCGTTATTTATATACAATACCTTAACTATATTATATATTTTGTATGTGGCCCAAGACAATTCCTCTTCATTGTTGTAGCCCAGACAAACCAAAAGGTTGGACGCACCTGGTGTTGTGGTTAAGGCACCTGACTAGAAACCAGGAAAATTAATTCTAATACAGCCTTATGCATGAAAGACAGCTGGATGACTTTGGGCCAGTCACTATCTCTCAGCCCAATTCATAAACTGAAAGGAAGTCTACAGAAAGTGTAAAGTAAAAATCAAATTATACAAATAGATCAGCTATGTGTTGAGAGTATTGACAGATAACTGCCAAAGCTAGCTTTCATAGCTTCAACAAATCTATATAGGGACATTACCCCAGTGTGGAGTTCACGTTATAATGAAAATAATTCATCCAACAAGAAGCAAAAAGTATTACACTGAAGCTGCCAGCTTTTAGTAAAATGAATGTAGCGCATGCTTGCAAATTTCATAGCAAGTTCATTTGCTTCCGGTCTCATGCAATGAAAAGAAGTGGTAAAAGAAATGAGCATGCCTCCCATACCCTGAAATGTCCACACAACGTGGATGGGTGTAGTGGCACCAAGAAGAGGAGTGGCCAGGGGTTTTCAAAATATATCTAGGCCTGGTAGTTGAGCACTTCTACTAGCCAATTCTGAAATTCAATTTTACCATGATACAGTATATGGTAAAGTAATATATGCATTTATTCTATGCATACATTTTCCAAATGCTAATTATATAACATTTATTTTTTTCTTTTAGTCCATGCTTCACATTTTATAGCTTTTAATTTTCCCGTGTCCTATTAGTGCTTTAAAATGTAATATTTAGAAGTCATGGAGACACATGCCTATTTTTCATGCACAGTGAAAGTATAATTGGAAGAAGTGCAATGAAAATTATTGATTTTGGACAATAAGATGTTTTCTTTACTTTTTATTTACAAAACTACAACTTGATCTTTTTTTCTTCCTGAACTCATCTGTATCATAACTGCAGGTTATTTTATTGACATTTTATTAAATTCAGTGGTAACTTCTGCAGTTTTAGATGCAACTTGTAAAACATATTGCACATATTTGCCCAACTGAAGTTGATGAATATGACTTATCAAACAGAATGAAACAGATCGCTGATCTGAAATGCAACATTTCATTTTAAATTAAAAATTCACAGGCAAAATAAACTAGTAGCGCAAGTAGGAAATTAGACAAAGAAAAGGAAAATAGTATTTTGTCCATTCTAATTTTGTTTCTTTGCTTCTCACTAATTTCCATTTCCTTATTGATAGTTACCAAAAACGCTTTCAGGTGTAATATTTTTCTCTGATACCAGAAATTGCAGGTTTAAACATAATAAAAATCTAGCTTCTGCTCCATTAAACCTGTTTTAAAATGGGGTTTCGTTATTTGCTTCCAGATGAGGTTGCCCATTACATGTTCATCTTATGGAAAAAGCATGATAATAGCCAGTGCCAAGAGGTGCACTCTACCAGTATTACTATATGCCTATCGCAGAAGAAATACAGTATGATTCTGGTCAAGAATTGAATTGGATTCCCAAGGAAGGTGTAGCCACCAAGGGAAACCTCATGTCACTCTAACTAGCCAATGGAAGCTAAATATTCTTCTTATAAAGCCCTTGTAAGTCTTTCAGTATCGTCTGTTCTCTTAATGTATGCCTTTTTTATGCCAGTGAAGGAAGTTACATTAACCAGCACAATGTAGAGTGACTGCAAGTAAATGTCCATGTAAACCCTGTCATGATATAAATCAATATTTGGTAGTTTAAATTGGATGAATAGATAGCTGCTTATCTCCAGCTGGATTATTTCATAGCAAAAGGAATTTTAGAGTCCTCTTTTAGTGGAGCCCTTTGGCCTCTTCTTTTACCTACGTTAGATGACAATAAATGAACTGTTTCCAATTTTAAAATCTTTGCTGGAGAATACCTCTCTTGATGGATCCTACTATAATTTAGGATTTATTCATCAATTTCATACCTTAAATAAAAGCAAGTTCAAAAATTGTTGACTGGCCCTTCCCACCAGGACTTTTTCTATGTTAGTTGTCTGTGGCAACTGCCTCTATAGCCAGGTTCTGTTTTGGCTTTATTCTGGTCTCTTACCCTTAATCTGAAGACTGTGATTCTTGGCCAAATACTTAACATGCTATTTTATGCTTTTTTATTTGATCTAATTTATTGGAAGCCTCACCTCAATCACTGGAAGGGCTGATGCCACCTTAGCAAAATGACTAGAATTTGTTGTGTTCATTAGTTTTCAATGCTTTGTTTTTTTCTGAACATTTTTCTGGTTTTTTTCAAGAAACATTTGGATTCATTTCCCATGAGAGACCACATAACAGTTCTTTTTTTATATATATATCCAACTTGTACAGCAATTAAAATGGTTTTTTATCCTCAATTCAATAATTAATTAAATTAATTCTTAGTTTATTTGTGGAAAAAACGCATGGAATAGTCTTTCATAATGACCCCCAATTGTATGAATTGCGTTTTTTAAGTTGGCTTGAAAGCGTTTTTCCAATACATACTTTTTGCTAATTGGAACATGATAAACCATGGACAGAGTTCTCTAATTTGTTAGGCTACACATGCTAACAGGAAGAGTTGTCAGTGTGTATTAATTTAATGTATTTTAAATGTTCAGCCAAAATTCTAGTTGAGTGTTCAATGCAGTCCAGCCAACCTTCAATCATAGTAAATTTTATTTTACCTTAGTTAATTAAATGTTCTGCTTTTCAGATCATATTGCCTCAGGAAGTGACTTGTGTCAGTAAGGAATTCACTGTAGAACAGACATGTCAAACTCGCGACATCACGTGACATTGCGCGACGTATCGGAGCTTTTTTGCCATTGCCGGCAATGGGGTGGGCGCGGCTCCGGTATGATGAAACCAGCCCGCGGGCCGGCAGTTTGACACCCCTGCTGTAGAGTTAGTAGCATACACTATGTATTAATGGAAAAGATGAAACATATTCTGAGATTTTTAAAGAAAGTTGCAAAACGAGAAAGGAAAAATATTAAAAAACCTAATCTGTTCAACAGTGCAAAGGTGCTTTCTTTAGAAAAGTGTTTTCTCTTTGGTGTCTTTAAGTGTTGATTCCTGGTGACTACCTGGACAGGTTCCTCAAGTTTCCTTGACAAGATTTTTCAGAAATGGCTTGCTCTTGCCTCCTTCCTAAGGCTGAGAAAGAATGAGTGGCCCAAGGTCATCCAGCTGATTTTATGTAGGACTAGAACTCATGACCTTCTGGTTTCTAACTCAGTGCCTTAACCAGGGGTAGGCAACTTTGCTCTTTTATGACTCGTGGACTTCAACTCCCAGAATTCCTGAGCTAGCCATGCTGGCTCAGGAATTCTGGGAGTTGAAGTCCACGAGTCATAAAAGAGCCAAGGTTGCCTACCCCTGCCCTTAACCATTATACCAAAGAGACTGTCTCTTAGAGAAGGTACAAGTGACATTTCTGGACTGAGTGCAACATATAGTATGCTGGGGGCCACATTTTTTCTTTCCCCCATTCCCCAAGTAAGATTAAGGCAGAGAAGTGGATTGGGCCAGGAAAAATGCTCACATTTTTAAAAAATTAAACATTTAATTTATTACAGTTACTAAATACAATTAATGTTATGGACAACATGCAGCCATCCCTGGCTGATAAAGTCAGAAAAGCAAGGTCAGAATTACTAATTGTTTGGGGGATCATCAGGAAATAGTAACGTTGGCTAGGCTAGGAAGTTAAAGCAAATTTCAGAAAAAGGCAAGGGAAAACGTCTTCCATGTTGTTTCCGCAAAAACTGTATTCCACAAAAACTAATACAGCAGAAGTTGAGCTCAACCTGAAGACTTTGCCTTAACACAATTATTCCCTATGCATTTAATAATTTTCATCTTTCATAGAAATAGTGCAGATATTTACTAGTCTTCTGGCCATTGGCAGAATGCTTGCTCTTTTGACTTTGCTATTAGCAGTCACAGCAGACGTCTTTCTGGCAGCTGTTTGTTAACATCTGCACTGTATCCAGATACCGAAATTCTAGTTAAGCAGAGAGCTATCAACTTCTGCAACAGAGTTTGGAAGTTATGCTAACGTAGATTCATTAATCCTCATAGTTGTAACCTGCACCCACTGCAATGTGTACTCTGCGGTAACCCGCTTAAGATAGTACACTATTAACCTTGAAAGCCCCCAGGCCTTTCCCATCAAAAGGCAGAGCATTTTGGCTTTGTCCCCATCTAGAAATCATAATGTTGCAGCAGTCCTGCTTTCTTTAAAAACAAAACAAAACAAAATGCAGCCCTTGGCTGTGAAAATGTTCATTTCTTATCTTAAATCATCAGTATTTATTGACAGCATGCAATTTCTGTAGAGTTTGGGGTTTTTTCCCCTCCCAAATTCCAAATGCGGTTTGGGCAAAAATCATGTTAATGTTCATAGAGCTCTTTTGTCAAAAAAAAGGCACAGGGATTCTTCACTAGCTCAAAAGCAGCTTTGCATTTTAGTGATCCTAAAATGGCTACTGGGTTTGGAAGTAAGCTGGTTTATTTCTAGCTCAGCTGCGTGTAACTGGAAATGCAAAAAAAAAAACCCCAAAAGAAAGGAATTTTTTTTTTTGCAGCAGGTGAAGCTCAGCTAAGCTTGTGGGCAAGACATTTCCCCTTTGGAGAGAACTCTTGTTTTAAAGGAGGTCCTTTAAAGCAAGGGTCTCCAACCTTGGCAACTTTAAGACTTGTGGAAGCTGGCTGAGGAATTCTGGGAGTTGAAGTCTACAAGTCTTAAAGTTGCCAAAGTTGAGGACCCCTGCTTTAAAGGGAATGCTGGCCTGATTTGCGAGAAATGAAATTAATAAGAACATTGTTTTCCCCCTTTGCTTTGAACATTGTATGTCCAAGACACTTCTAGTGATTTTTATTATAGTACCTGCCACCATAAAACCACCTTCTAAATTGTGAAACTGAAAAGATATTTGATTGCTACAGGATCAGCAATAATGAAATGTGTTTTTGGTCTTGTTTTTTTTTTTTTTCAGTTCTGGTGGGAAAATAGCATTGGTTGGCTAGTTGTCTGGCTGTACAGTTATGGGCCCTGTGACTCCCAAGCTCTCTAGGCAGCTTACAATTAAAAATATGAAATGCAAGGTATCAACTTTCACTCTGTTCCAGACCTGAGAGAATAGCCAGGTCTTTAATAGTTTCCAGAATGCCATGGGAGCTATCTAGATTTCAGGGGAGGGGGTATCATTCTAGAGGGCACACTTGTTTCAGTAAAGGCATACTTTCTGAATCCACAAGTTGACCCAGAGACTGCCCATTTTGCCCAGTCACACCAGTTTTTATGTCTCCAGCATGCTATACAAATTACAGGTCTAACTGGTGTGAAGGCCACTGGCAGGTACTGTGCATATCGAACTACATCTGTTTGTTTGTTTGTTTATTCATACATACAATTTGTATGTCTGTCTGTCTGGATAGTGGCAATGATTCTGGGTAGTGTACAAAGTGAAAACAATAATTAAAACAGGTCAAATAATGAATGTCTGAGTGGCAAATAGCAATTCCCACTTAACAGTGGTATAACTCACCTAACTTCGTGGCCTAAGCACTTTTTGGAAAGATTGGAGATGAAAAAGATAGAAAATATCCTCAATTCTGTCCGATGTGTTGATTCTTTTGTTAATGGACACATTGAAGAAGGAATGATTGTGAAAATAGTTTGTTGCCAGTTTAGCATTTACACCTGGTGTTTTCTTAATGAAGTGAAAGATTGTCATTATAACTAGTTGCTACTGTATATGCCAATTCTACTTCTAAGCTTACTTCAGATTTACTGATTGCTTCCCAATCAGTAAATTTTTAGTCTCGTAACTGTATGTCATCTTATTTTTTTCTATGTTGAATCAGTGTTCAATAGATTGCCTTGATATATTCTACTATTTATACAATTTGAGTACCTGATCTACATTGCTTCTTCCTGAATTAGATGATTATTAGGCAAACTCTAACAATTACTTTTTTGAAAGGCAGAAAACATTTCCATTTGATAGCTTTCCAAAATATATTTTACACATCATGATTCTTACAGAAATGCCTACTTTGGTTTTGATGGAAGCATTGATTTGTTTCAGAAATAATGTATAGTATTATATATTCAGATTTTTTTGAAATTTAGTTAGTTTTAATTTTAAAAATTATATGTATAGATACAAAGATATAAGTGCATTCAGAAAGTATTCATTTTCTGAATGCACTTTACTTTTGTCAATTTTGTTATGCTGCAACCTGATTCTACAGTTGTTGAAATTCATTTTTTCTCATTACGCTACACTCAGTATTCCATAATGACAAAGTGAAAACAGAATTTTAGAAATGTCTGTAAATTTATTAAAAAGAAAAAACTGAAATATTACATTGCTATTAAGGATTCAGACCCTTTGCAACAACAGTTGAAATTTAGCTCAGGTGCCTCCCATTTCTCTTGATTGTTGCTGACATGTTTCTACATCTTGATTGGAGTCAATCTATGGCAGAGGCTTCAAACTTGGCCCTTTTATGACTTGTGGACTTCAACTCCCAGAATTCCTCAGCCAGCTTTGGAGTTTGCAAAAAAAGTACCTGAAGGACTCTCAGACTGTGAGAAACAAGATTCTCTAGTCTGATGAAGCCAAGATTGAACTGTTTGGCTTCCATTCTAAATGTTACCAGGCACCGCTCATTACTTGCCCAGTACCATCCCAGCAGTGAAGCATGGTGGTGGCAGCTTCATGTTGTGGGGGTGTTTTTCAGCAACAGGGACTGGGAGATTGGTCAGAGTTGAGGGAAAGCTGAATGGAACAAAGTACTGGGATATCCTCAATGAAAACCTGTTCCACAGCACTCAGGACCGCAGACTGAGCCGAAGGTTAATTTTCCAACATGACAATGATCCTAAGCACACAGCTAAGACAACACAGGAGTGGCTCTAGGATATTCACTCTGTGAATATCCTAGAGTGGCCCAGACAGAGCCCTGACTTGAACCCTATCGAACATCTCTGGAGAGACCTGAAAATGGCTCTCCACCGATGGTTGCCATCCAGCCTGACTGAGCTTGAGAGGATTTGCAAGGAAGAATGGCAGAAAATCCCCCAATCCAGGTGTGCAAAGCTTGTGTCTCACCCAAAAAGAATTGAGGCTGAAACTGTTGCCAAAGATGCTTCAATAAAGTACTAAGTGAAGGGTCTGAATACTTATGCCAATGTGATTTTTCAGTTTTTTCTTTTTAATACATTTACAGAGATTTCTAAAATTTTGTTTTCAGTTTGTCATTATGGGGTACTGCGTATAGATTAATGAGAAAAAAATTTCAACAATGCACTGTAGATATAGTACCATTTTATTCAATATGGCCTCATGCCATGATTTGGGGCTTCATACTGACCTTGGTGAGAAACAAGATATTGTTTCTTGTTTCAGATAAGCATTTGGCTAGATTTAGGAAGGTTATTAGATTCTCAAGTAGTTTTCATTATATACTTATTTATTTATTTGCTGCCTATCTCACCATGGAGCTACTCTAGGCGGCTTACAAGAATACAAAAAAGAAAAAAATGAAAAAGTGTAAATAAAACAGAAGTAAAATAATAGAACAATAAAATAGAAAATGAAAAAGAACACAAGAAAAATATATCAATATGATAACAAATGTATATAAACTTTAATATGTTTAGGATAGCTAAATATATTTTAGCTAAAGGCAGATCTCCCTTATGAAAGTATTCTTGGGACAGGTAGTCACCACTGGATATATCAAGATATAGAACAAACAATAGATGATGTAGATAGATAAGAGTCTAAATCATTGTAACCTCACTAGAGATTGAACGGTCATACAAATGGACCACTATTTTCTTATCCATATGAGAGGTAGAGTATAATTTACCACTTATCTTGAACAAATGATTCTTATTGAAAGAATCTTATGCTTGCTTTATATCTCTGAAATTCCAATTTACTACTAACAGGGCAATTAGAATATTTTTATTTATTTAGTATTCAAAGTATGTTGAAGTCTTCCAGAATCAAAAGCCTGTCTTTATGCTGGGGGAGATTTATGGTGGGAATTTTTTAAAATTATTTTGTTTATTATGAAACGGGAATGAAACATTACATTCTCCTATTTGAACCTCCTAATATAACCAAGAAAGAAAATCCATCTCATATTCTGCTGCATCTCATGATGTGGTTAAAATTATAAGCCCACTAATGTGGGGTAGAAAGAAGATACATTTATCAAAGCATTGTTCATTATAGAATTGCCTCTATAAACCAAACACAAATAGATTGGTATATGGAATATCCATCATGTTTGCATTTGTAGGTTAGATCTGGTTTGAAATTATTTTGATTGCTACCTATATTAAATAGTGCAGCCCAAGTATAGCATAACATGCATTGGATGGCTTTAATTATGATATAAGAGGGCTATGTGGAAAAAAAAGAATATTTTTTTGCACCTGTTACTTTCTTGTGGTGTATTCATTCGTTTTTTTTCCCTAACTGAACAAATATGTTAACACGCAGTTCCCTTTTATTAAAAAAAATGCAAATGCTTTTCATATTATGGGTTATTTTTGTCATTTCCTGCATAGTAAAAATATGGCTAAGTGCAGGGTGTCAAAAACTAGAAATATACTTGGGATTTGCCTAACTGTTCAGTGCATATTAACCAAATATTTTCATTATGTACATCTGTTACTTTTAAAGGCATTGTAGAAACATTTGTGCGGCTAATTTATAAATGCATGTGCATATTAGGAAGATTCTAAAATATAATTACAATTACAGTTGAACTTGTGTTCCTATATAACGGATGTTAGTTTCCTTCATAAACCCATCTTTCCTCTCTCACACCCATATTTCCAATCAACATCAAAGCTCATAGTCCTTTCCCATCCTCTTAGTTAAAAGGGGTCCTTTGTGAACCAGGCCATTTGTCCATCATTGTTTGAGGTCCAAACACTGGCAAAATGCTCTGTCACTGATCCAGAGTGTTGTGAATGGCAGCTCCACACTGACAATTGCAAGTGGTGCCTAGAAATATTCCTGAGAGGATTATTTAACCTTTCAATTTAGGGGGCACAAAGCCCGGCTGATTAATGAACTTTCTGATGGATGCTGATAAGCGGATCTGTTTCTTTATTTCCTCTAAAAGTGATTTTTTCCTTCTTCCCCATATTACTATAATCTTGAACATAAAATGTGGCAAATAGATTAAAAAAAAAAACAGCACTGGAGTTTATCTGGTTGGCAAACTGGAGGAGCTAAATTAAAATTGGTAATGAAAGCGGTGGCTGGCTTTTTTAAAATGTGGTATGTATTTTGAAGAGACTGCCTCCCCTCTTTGCTTGGTAGTGACTCTGCTTTGGTACACAGTCTGGACTGGTTTCTGTTATCCACCCCTCACCCCCCCAAAAATGAGTTGTGTTATCTGGATGACTGCAGACACATATGCATCCCCCTTTCTCACTGCATGGGCAGACAAGGTCGATAGCATTACAAGGTATTTGTGGCAGTGCTTGTTTCAGTTTTCAGAACTGCCAGTTTCCAGCCAGATTTGAATTACAAAAGAAGAAGCTGGCATGAAAATTGAAAGGGTTTATCGGCTAGTCTGAAGCCTCATAGCACATTGCTTATTTATGCAGTCCATTTGCTCCAGGAATGTTTTTTTTAAGAGGGGGGAAATACATTTTTTAATAAGGTCATAAAGACCCAGATATGTTTAAGATGGCAAAATAAAATATAGATAGATACCTGTATCTTTCAATGAAACGATTTCATTTAATGTTGCACATTAATTTAGAAGAGCATTTATGTTGCTGTCATAAATGTGAATGTTTAGTTTGCGTGTACAGGTAGTCTCTAAGGATTAAGCCAGATATCTCAGCTTCTTGACTTAACATTTAAAATAGAAACAAAGTTCACAGCTCCATAAGAAATGATTGAAATTTTAATGCACCACCTTGTTTAAATAATTCTTTCATTCCATGTGAAATAGCTATGCAACATTGAACAGGTGGCATGCCCTTTAGGGAAAAATAAAGTTTTGTTTTATCATGAAGATTTAAGATTAGCAATGTAGAAGTGTTTACAGGCGAAAGAAAGAGAGAGAGAGAGAGAGAGAGAGAGAGAGAGAGAAAGAAAGAAAGGCAAGAAGGAAAGAAAGAAAGAAAGAAAGAAAGAAAGAAAGAAAGAAAGAAAGAAAGAAAGAAAGAAAGAAAGAAAGAAAGAAAGAAAAAGAAAGAAAGATAAAATCATATAGATGATATTATAAACCAGTGTTCTGGAGTTTGACTTATATATACAAATTACATAATATTTCATTGTAAGGATTGTTTATGAATTAGAAGATTTTTGAGAGCTAATATTTGTATGATTAGGGTTAGAAAGATTTTTTCATTTATTTTATTTCCAAATTTTACATTTGGTATTCCAATTTAAAATTCTGCCAAATCAAAATTTACCACAGCAAAAATTGGAAGAAGCCACAGAAATAGATTTCATTCTGACCTTTAGATACACATATTTAAATATTTTGCTGTATAATCTATTTCACTGGGAATCACAATTAAATAGAATTATTATCATGTTCCATCTTCAGATCAAAGTTTACAATATGAATATAATTTGCAAGGAAAAAACTTTTAGAGAATTTTTTTTGGATTTCAGTATTAAAATAATATATTATGTATTCAGTTATTTTACCATCAGCATTTTTATCTGAAATTAAGATTGTTAAACCTCACATTTCTTCAATAGGTGTTTATTAAATTTCCATAAGGATTTTTTATATCTATGTGCTTTAATGATGCTATCACTTGGTTTTTACTTTTTTAAAAAAGCAACATCAGAAGAGCCATTCTGTTCTATTATGTATATAATGTTTTTAAACAATCTTCCCAACTAAAGAATTCTTCAGTAGAAAGGGAATCTCTGGGCTGCAAGATATGTTTAACAACATACTCATAAACTGCATATATAGGGTTAAAAATTATAGAAATAAAAATTTGAAAAAAGCAAAAGATATGAAAAGATAACAGAAAAAGTGAGAAGCAGTAAAAGTTAAGGAAAAAGAAAGAAAAAAATTACCTAAAGAAGTGACTTCGTTACAAAGTTACAAACATAATTATTATCATTTCCACTTCCAAAATTATATATCATGGTTCCCTTTTTCCCATAAAAAAATATGGGATTTTTAATCAGTAAATCCTGACATTATCAGTTTTATCCATTTTCAGCAAAGGTTTCCAAAGTTTTGTAAAAATTGTTCCTTCCCTAATCAGACAAGTTTAGTTTGGCCATAACAACAAGTTCTTCCATCTTCACAATCCAGTTCTTCATGGTTGGTATTTCTACATTTTTTCAATCTTTGTGCCAATCTTTTAGTACTTTCTCATGAGAGCATGTAGTATTTAATTCATTCATTCAAAGGAATTAGATATAAACAAAGGCCATAAAAATACAACTCTTCCCTTTGTTTAAAATCTTTTATAATATAAACATTAATTTGCTTTTAGCTGTAAGTTAATTTTTAAATTCTTGTAGTTTTCCCTTTTTGTTCTCTGTTAGACACACTGTGGTTCATAGGAACATTCACAAGATGGTCCAATTAAACTGCTACCCAAAGATCTCTTTTAGCTTTTAAGGAATAATAACCCAAAGTTAGAAAGTGAGGTTGGATTAATGTGTCCATTAAAAACTATGCTTGAGGCTGCAAGCCTTATCTTCCCTCGGTTCCTAGTGCTATGCTTCCAAGATGCACGATCCCTTTGGGTCTTGCAGGCTTTCTCGTGAGGAGCTGCCTTCTGGAGAATGTGTGGGCAATCTCTCCACCTTCCACACACGTCTTCAAACATCACCAACTACAGTAGGCATCCCAAGGGCTTTAATCTAATATCATAAATACTTTTAGTACTTCAAAAGATCCTCACTTTTCTTCAGTAGCATATTGAGTGCCATTCAACCTCCAAGGCACCATATCATCAATCATTTTATCTCGTGTATATTTCTTAGTAAAATACAGAAATAATTTACTTTTGCCTTTTCCTTCACAATATGAAATTATGCCATTGGTATTGTCACTAAAGAGATTATCTACCTCCAGCAACGTCATACACTGCTGCTATCCAATCCTGCTTGGGCACCTGTATTGTTGGGCAGTTGAGTTGACTTTTATGCCTGGGTGGCCCTGCTGGGAGTATATTTTGTTGGTGTACATTCTTTGCTCATAGTCTTGAGAGCACCCTTCATCTGCACCCTTCTGCTGCAATGAGACAGTAAAATAGGATTGGGGGTCAGGTGACCAGGGAGAAAGCGATCTTTACAATAAAAAGAAATTGTCATGGCTCCAATAGATGAAACCCATTAAAGAACTTTAAGGCAAGAATTCTTCCTTAGAGAACATTTTATTCAGGAAACAAAGTATCGGCACTACATAGTTGAACCCAAAACTAGATTCCGTTCCCCAAGATACAAAGTAACAAGTTGCAAGTCCCACCCCCACAAAGCAGTCATAAATCACATTCTCCAATTAGCCCAGAGCGCAGGCTCTCTCCCCAGCTCCTCAGCCCGCCAAAATGTTATCGGTTTGTGTTCTTGAGTTCCCACAGAGCTGCATTGTTATTAATAGTAATAATAATAATGGCTAGTTGAGCTCAAGCATTCACCCCATCCCCCCTTCAACATTTAATTTCTAAACAGAAGAAAAAGCATGTTAAAAGCAAAGTAAAAATGGCTGCAATTTGCATCAGTTGTCAGAGCAGGAACATCCAATGTTACAGCATTGACATAAATTACAAACAGCTGAGAATATAAACTCACTTTTCAAAACAAAACATAACAATTCTCAACTCAAGGATATGTTATATATTGTTTCATTCTTCCCCAGTTTATTGTTAATCAGGCCTATAACATACATTATCTTGTTTCTTTCTTCCAGGCCTTTCATATTAAAATAGCTACTCCTATATTCTGGTAAGAGGCTGTTTAGATCTTAGTTGAGTGTAGGATAAAGACCATATTGGAGTAGATGATTAATCATTTTTACATAGAACTAATATTTCTACTGGTTTTACATTATGGATTTATTTCCTTGACCAGAAAATGTATTGGGCCATTCATTAGCTATCATTTAAGATCAGTATCTATTTCTATATATCTATCTTCAATTCCCCTTCCAGTTTTATTTCATTCTATTCTTTTCTTTTTAGGAATATCCCTGAAAGATATTCAACATCACCATTGCAGTCCAGAATCCAGAATTAGAACAATCATGCAAAAATAGCAGTGAATAGCATAAAGCTCTGGGCCTACTTAGTTCATCACTAAATCAGTTCCTGAAGATTTATTTGGCAAAGACTACAAGCTTTAGCACAAAATGTGGCAATATTGGGTGTAACAGCTGAGTCAATATCTGTCAAATACGTATCATCTTTTAGTTTGAAATGGACTGATGTTTAGTATGTAGGGCAAATTCTGTGATGGTGCGATCTGTGCAATACAACGTGAGTCAGTTTCAATATCTTTTGTACCTCTAGGGCAAATCTTATCTCCCACAGGATTATTACAGCATATACTCTCTAAGACCGCTGATGGCATAATATGAGGCAAGCCAACTTAAAAGCTATGTGTAGCTTCATTGTGTTTAGATGGATAAAGACAAGGAATCTGGCCAGTAGGATAAAATAAAAATTAAAAACAAGAACAACCACCTCCAGATTAGAGGGCGATCATTTAGCCAAATCCATTTGACACTCATAAGCTAGCTATTTAATAATTAGTTTGGCTTTTTCAAACGCCAATGATAATAAAGTTTCAGGGGGAATCCGATGAAGCCAGTTAGGCTTCTGCATAACTGTACTAAGTAGACCAGGAGTGGGCAACTATGACCCCTTTATGACCTGTTGACTTCAACTCCCAAAATTCCTGAGCCAGTAATTCTGGGAGTTGAAGTCCACAGATGTAAAGGAGCCATAGGTGTTCTCCTAGAACAGTGGTTCTCAACCTTTTTAATGCCGCGACCCCAACCGGTTGTAAGTCGAGGACTAAACCGGTCGTAAGTCGAGGACTAAACCGGTCGTAAGTCGAGGACTACCCAACCGGTCATAAGTCGAGGACTTTCCCTGCCCAGGAGCACCGCGCATGTGTGGTTCCGCCCCCTGCGCCAGCCGAGGCGTAGCTGGCAAGCGGCAGAAACGGAGCAGGCCGACTACCAGCTGGCCCAGCCCAAGGGAGGTAAGGCACCCGCCGGAAAAGGAAAAAAAAAATGGCGGACAAAAAAAATGGCGGACAGTCTTGCTTGGCGACCCCCATGAAATGGTCGATCGACCCCAAATGGGGTCCCGACCCACAGGTTGAGAACCACTGTCCTAGAAGTAGATTGAAATAATCAGTCAGACTAAGAACTGCTAAACCTACCAGAATACCTAAAATGTAGCCTCAATTAAAATCTTTACTGAAAGAATAAGAACTGAAGTGTGACAGTCTGGGATGTCCTCAGGTGATGGCTTGATCATTCTAATACCTTGTTTTAACTCTTTTAAAGCAGCAATTCCCAACCTTTGTGGCTTGGCGGGGGAGAGAAGGGGAGAGAGGGGAACTGGGCTGTTTGAGCAGCTGGCCGGTGCACACATGTGCAGCTCAACTTGTATGAGTGGCAGGCCAGCAGGCACACGCTCATGCAGCTCAACTTGTGCATGCCAGCCCGCCACTCACATGGCCCAGTGCCAAATAGGCCACAGGTCAGCACTGGGCCATGGCCCAGGATGGGGAACCCCTGCTTTAAATCACATATTGCAAGGGAGCCTGTCTCTGAATATTTCTTGGTTATATATTTCTCATTTTCCCTGCATTGTTTAAATACTATTATTCTTGTAATGGATTTCCCTGGTTGGGTAATTTCCTCAGGTGTTCTTCTCTGGAGAAATTTTTAAAAAATATCTAGCCCTGGAATAGAGAAAATTAATCATGTCTGGTTCTAGGTGTCTGAGTTTCCACCACTGTTCTTGTGTTTTCCAAGATAATTCTTTAGTACAATGGTTCTCAACTTTTCCTTCACCACGGCCCACCAAGACTTAATTCAATATTTAAATCATAACATTTCTTCAAGCCTTTGTAGGGGGGATGTTCTTAATACTTTTTGAAGAGTGAAGGTAGCATAGTGAGCAGAACTGCATTTACGTCTATGTGGTGGGATAAATTTTGGAGTGAATTTTATATTTTAAAAACTATGTGCCTATCTTGTAATATTTGTAATAT
>NW_015387319.1:238046-297907 GCF_001527695.2 Protobothrops mucrosquamatus
CCACACACACCCTGTGAATAAATAATATCTTTTAATTAGTGAAATTTAAGTCAGATACATATCTTGAGAAGTAATGAGCTTCATAGAAAGAAGGCCTTATTGGATCAAAGTCAGTTTAAGATAAGGGCATCTCAAGGTCACCGAGGGAGCTGCCCAGCAGGGCCATTTGCATAAAAAATTACTGTTAGAAATAGGCCAGCAAGGCAGCCCTGGCATTTTGATCTCTTGGCCTTTGTCATGGAGATTCCTTGCAGAGAAGGGAGGAAGGCCAGTGTCCCAGATAATGATTAACTGTTTTAATGGCATTCATTCATTCACTCACTCATTCTGCACTAACTACTCATGCAGAAAAAAGGGTTATGTAAAATGACATTAGAAGAAAATCATTTGTAATCGTTGCATCGGGGCTGCACTTTGAGGAGACATTAGGAGTAAATCCGTGGCGTGGTAGGCTTATGCTTTATCTTCTGATATTTACTGAGTTTACTGGTGCATGAAAAGCTTTCAGGAAGAATAGCAGATGGGATGGACCTTTTATAGGTAATGCTATCTACTGGGTTATTACTTCTATATATTGATAGTGAAGTAATCTTCAAAATATCACTCTACAAAATATAGATTATTTAAATGTTTTTAACAAAAAAAATATCCTATAGCAGAGCTGCTGCTATCATTTTCTACCTATTGGATCAGAAACCTTAAATGCTTTTTAAAACCTGAAATAATTAGAATATAGTGAGCTTGACAACATATTGTGAGGTTCTTTTTTCTCTTTTGACTTTTGGACAGCTGTAGGGAGGTATGCGTAGTTAAACTGAACGGCAAGTATTCAATTTAATTTGTCTCCTTAAATCTGACCTTTTCAATTACATAAACAAAATGAAGTGCTGGACAGACATTTTTTGAGGTCATAAAAACACACATCCTTCCTGCAGCCCAAAACTCCTTGAGGATTTTTTGTGAGATTTGAAATGGAAAAAAGCTACTTTTCATAATGTTCTCATAACATCTTTTTGTTCTCGTGTATTTTGCACTGGGTGCCAAAATAATATTTGGTGGAAGTGATTTTCACCAGCCATTATTACCAGTTAATTATAATAAGCAACTCTGGGAGAGAGTTCAATCTATTCAAACAGTTCAAATATGGTGATTACATTCAAAAATAGAAAGATTTCACAAATCTTTATGGTAATTGTTAAGGAATGGATATTAAACAATAGGTTTTTAATTGTCTGATTGAGATTATTTTTAGAATGTATTCATACCTGGATATAGTCCTTAGTTACCTTTTAAAAAATAAAATCAAGATAAAAGTGTTATTAATCTGTTTACCTCTAATTTTCACATTTTTCCATCCATTCATTTCAAGGATTGCGTAAGAGCATTAGGATAAACCTGCAAAACTCTTTCCTTCTCGAGATGTATAAAAAACTGTTTTGTGATTTATTTTTTGTTTTAAGCCATGTTAGCTAAACCCAAGTTTTCTTCTTTAAGTTTCTATTGTGCAGTGAAAATGTGTTTTAATGAAGATGTTTTTAAAAAGGCTTTTTATACCAGAAAATTCAACCTAATTAATTTCTGTGACACTTCCCATGAATACAGGGAGTGTTCGACTTACAACAGTTTGTTTAGCAATCATTCAGATTTGCAGCAGCACTGAAAAAAGTAACTTACATCCAATCCTTACAATTATAACCGTTGTAGGATCCCTATGGTCATGTAATCAAAATTTGGGTGCTTGGCAACCAGCCATGTATTTACAAAGGTTGCAATGTCTTGGTGATCTTTACAACTTTTCCAGCATGCTTTCTACAAACAAAGTCAATAGGGGAAGCCAAATTCCCTTAAAAACCACATGATTCATTTAATAAGTACAGTGATTCGCTTAACTCTGGCAAAGAAGGTCATAAAATTGGGTGCAAGAATCATTTAACATCTGCCTTGCCTAGCAGCAGAAATTCTAGTCCCAATTATGATTGTAAGTAAAACTAACAATTTCTAAAACATGCACACAGAGAAACTACTACACATACAGGAATAGAATGTTTAAACTTTATAAATAAAAATATTTTCATTGGAATTAAACAATAAAAAATAATCAAATTTACAACCACTTCTCAGTGAGTTTTCAATTTTGTATAAGTCCTGAAATCTGGATATTGTTTTTGAGAGAATCATTCTAAGCTCTCATTCCACATATATTTTGAATTGATATTTGCTCTTTATAGTAGAAACTTTAGAAAATCCTGACCAGTGGAAAGTCTTGTCCACACAAAATGAAAGCAAATGTTAACAGCAATTGGGCCTTAGATGTCCATGCAATGGGCCTGCTCACCGTGAGCCAAAGCCTTGTAATATCATACATTGGGCTTCTGGAAATCTGTAGAATGTGAATCTAAGAGGAATACATTTTTATACTTCTGTATGTTTTTTAGATTGTTTTTAATCCTGTATTTATTATTATTATAAATAACTCAAGGCAGCAAATTATCTAATATTCCTTCATCATCCTTTTTCCCCACAACCAGCTTACTTGTGAAGTAAGTTGGGCTAAGAGAAAATGACTGGCTAAAGTCACCCAGCTGTCTTTTATGCCTAAGGTGAGAATAGAACATACAATCCCCTGGTTTCTAACATGGTGCCTTAACCACTAGACCAAACTGGCTCTCTATTTTTCTCATATTTTGCTATATCTCTATGTATGTATTTATGGATGGATGGATGGATATAGATATATAGAGATACAGATATAAGAGCAGTGGTGACACAGTGGTTACAAGGCAGTATTGCAGGCTAATTCTGCCAATTGCTAGCAGCTTGATCCTCACCGGCTCTATGATGGTCATATTGGGTATCACATTAGAGTTTATATACTATCTATCTTTAGATCCATACACATATCCATATCCCACATTCCTCCCAGCAATTCTGCTTTCACTTTTAAGTTCCTCTCAGCAGGGAAGTATTTTTATGAACTTGGTAATCAAGTGGCAGATAGCAAAATGAATTGCAATTAATCCAAGAACATAACAAAAGTTAATGCATGGCTATTTTGGGGATTGACTTAGAAGTATTCCTTGATTTTTGTTGTGTAAAGAATGGTTTTTAATGTGCTACCTGCTACCACATAGTTACCAATAGGTTTCTTATGAGACACTTTTCATTTTATCTGAATTGGGGTATGGATTATAATTGATACGACTAAGTCTGCAATAATACGGACATCTGCATAGATATAAGACACGTTGAATATGGTGGTATGTATAATATAACTGCAATACATTTTTTCCAATTGGTAACAGATATAATTCCATTGCTGTTTATTGGATGGTGAAACTATATTGTTTTAATTTAGTTCATTTTAATTGGAATTTTACTAAATTTCATTGCTGCCATTTTTGTTGTTGTTGTTGTTTCAGACTAGAGCAGGACCACTCAAGAAGGCTGACTCTTATTCTGTGCAACCTGCTTCAGCATACTGTTACAACTGTGGAGAGAAAGGCCACTATGGATTTGTAAGTCTCTTAATGGTATTAATAAACAATAAATATTTGCTAGGTTACTTTACTTTCTGATAAGGTCCATATTTGTTTCTCAACTACTATATAACAAATTGCATACCCCATACTTATTTTAAAAAATCTGCAAATGATTTAGAAAAAGCTAAATTCATGTATTCCCGATCATCCTTCATATAATTTAAACCCCAAACGTATAAAGTTGGATATAGGGTTGAAGTAGACAGTTTTAAATAACTGCTATAAGAAAATAACTGAATCAATAATATTGGGATTGATAAACGAGTTTTATTAAAAAGTTCATGCAGTTTAAGTCCAAAACATATAAAAATGCACCACAAGGGCTCAGTTATTTTACAAATAACTCAAGGCGGATATGCTTACCACCCTGACTTATTTGTAAAAATAATAAAAGGCAGGATATAAATAAATAATCGTTTTTATGATTTGGAGAAAGTCAGGAAGACCATTTAATTGCATAGAGATGGAAGTCTTCGATAGATGATAAGAATATAAATAGAGCTTTTGAACAGAACTGTGATTGGGATATCAATAAATTTCATCGGGGGGGGGAGTAAAAATAAAATAGCAAAAGGAAGACATTTATTATGATAAATGTCCTATACATTATTGTATAAAACAAGTTACAGCCCATTGATTGCTTTAAAAAAAAGCATAGTTTAGTAAGATAGTTTAAAAATGGGAATGTTGTTTAAAATTTCCTGGAATTTATATGGATTTATAATAAAATATATTATGTGGGATTTGTGCAGAATTCCCTGTTTTAGAATTCGTTCTAGAAATAGTTGGAATTATTCTACCACATTTGACATCTTAAGCTTCAGGGAGTGTCTGGCTGATCAGATACGAGAAAAAATTATGAGAAATTGAATGACCTAATGGAGCATGTTAACATTTCATTGACTTCACTGAGATTTTACAAGAACTTGTCATTTTTCAAAGACAGTGATATCACATCACAATTTTAATTGTCACCAACCTGTTATAAAAGAGAATTCAGAATCAGTGGGCATGTCAAAATGATACTAACCAATAAATTTGTTAATAAATGCAGTGAAGAATTTGATTAAGAAAAAGTCAGCAGTTAAGAGTGGTCTACTCTAGGTTAACTAATACAGAGGTTTCCTGTATCTGTTAAGGCTTGCTGGTATAATTTAGTGACCAAGTAGTATTCATTTTAATGAATTGGAACTATCCTAAGAACAGTATATTAATTAAATCATCTGGAGTCAATGATGGGTAGATATCTGCCTTAATGTAACATCATGTTCTGAAGCAAGAGATGTACAGTTCTCCAGACAGATCACTATTTTCATAACAGGAACAGATCTTGCATTTTTCAATTCTTCTTTGAATATCAGGAATGAGAAACTATGAAGACATTGCAGCTTGTGTTATAGACATTATCACAATCTTCAGGAATTAATACATCCATCCATCCATCCATCCATTCATTCATATTCTTTATTGCAGTTAATGGCCAGTCTATGAAACATAATGAATATGTTAGTTTAGAAATCTGCAAATATTAGCCTTAGTAGAAGCAAAGAACAAGCTACTAAGCCATATTGTTCTAAGAAACTGGGAGCTAAAAAGCAACCTAAAGGATTAGCAATCAAAAGTGAATGATGCTGAGAATCTTTTTCCTTCGTACAAGCAGTGCTTTAAAAAAAAAAAAAAAAAAAGGTGCCGGAACTCACACATGTCATACAACCCACCTTGCCTACCCTACAAAGTTCCATCCAAAAAAGGTGCCGGAACTCCGTTCTGGGCGTTCTATGACAAAAAAAGCCCTGCATACAAGAATCTAAGTTGGAGGACTCATCCCAATGTTAGTTAAATCTTAGTAGTCACATTTGTGCCCACATCTGCAAATTGCAGGACCCCAAAAGAACAAAACAAAGCAGAGACTTTGTAGCTCTGCCTAGCATTCATATTCCAAACTGTCAGTCAGATACAACTTTTCTCAGGTGTGTTGATAAGAGCCTGAGATTTCTATCCTGTGTGTTTTACCTGTGGTGCTAAGGAACATCTCTAGAGTATTTAAAAATACAAAGCATGTGGCAGTAGTGGCAGTTGACTTAGAGGAGACAGGTCTGGGAAGTGCATGTCATACACTATTCAGATTATTATTCAATAGATCCATGTTAAAACGAGTAGGAGTGGTTATTTTTAGAGGCCTCTACTTTTTTTTATCCACTAGGGCTTTACTGTCAAGTTACTAAGGGAAAGGCCATCTTCTTGGAATATTTGTCTTTACAGCATCTCCAGAAACTTTGGAGGAGTATATTCCACAGCAATCAAGGATTATTTATCCTTATTTAATAGCTATGCATGAAATCACAAGAAGGCAGTTGGTAGAAGTAAATGGAAAATCACTGAGAAATCTTTATTTCTTCCCTGAAAGTATTCTTTATCATGATGACTCACGCACATGGGTTATACATCTAAGCAGAGCTCACTCAGAATCTTCTCAAGCTTATAAAAATGTCTTGCCAAAAATCATGGGCCTGTGTTCTTTTGAGATCTGAACATAACTGTACTCTCCTTTTCCAAACAGTAATTGAAAAGTCATTCCCTTTCACTTTCATTGAGATCAGTATATGTTTTTAGTTTTTTGGGGTCCATCCTAGACCCTGTGGATTTTTCAAAATGGATTGTTGCAGACATCAGGTTGTGTTATGAGCCGAGCAACCAAAAGTGCCCTCTTTTGATCTGTGGTCACTTTGCAAGAGCTAGGATTCCATCTGCACCCTTTCTACATTAGATTTTCCTTTCATAATTATGTAGGACAACTTCCTATCTGTATCTAGCATTATCATCTGGATTTTGATTCTCAGAAGGATGTAGCTTTTAGAGCTGCAGTCCTTTGTATTGTACCTTATGAGCACTAAGCCCCTCTAGATAATAGGCCAGCTATTCACCCATGAGTGTATGATCACAGAGACCACAGTGAAGAACTGATTACTTATCTGTAACTGAAGTTTTTTGAGTAGTTATCCATGAGTTCACTCAACCCTCCCCCCTACCTTTTGTTCTGGGTGACCTCAATATTTCTCTTAGAATTCACTATATTGGTTTCAGGCATGGAGGGGATTTAGGGAAAGCTGCACCTAGTCATGTGTGGTATGCAGAGAGCTGCACTTCAGCCAAGACATTCCATATACTTTAGAAGTTTCAGAACAAAGTTTTCTTCAAGATATATTGTGTGTGGATTGGCAGATGATCTCTTCAGTTACATTAAATAACCAGTTGTTTCAAATCAAATTTATAAATTGGGAAAGGCTATTTGTGGGTTTAAAGCAGACATATCAAAATTGCGATGTCATGTGACGTCGCGCAATGTATCGGGACCAGTTTTGCCATTGCCGGCAATGGGGTGGGCGCGGCTTCCGCGTGACGCATCCGGCCCACAGGCCAGCAGTTTGACACCCCTGGTTTAGAGTGAGATATCATCAGCATGTGACTGATGTACAACTGCATGTCTGTCTGTCTGTCTGTCTGTCTGTCTGTCTGTCTGTCTCTCTCTCTCTCTCTCTCTCTCTCTGTGTGTGTATGTGTGTGTCTTTCTCTCTCTGTGTGAGAGAGAGACAGGCTGACTGAAAATGCTACCAAAATCTGTAGGGTATGGAAGCTATAAGGATGTAGATAGGGAGGCACAAAATCCAATAGAGGAAAGTTTAAGTAGCTCAGGATTGAATTGTGGGATTCTTTGTGCTCTCTGAGCTTGTTTGCTTGCAGATGTTTCATTACCTGACTAGGGAACATCATCAGTGCTACTGAATGTGAAATCTGAGTGTGAAGTTTGCTCCCTGTTTATATACAGTAGCAGGTCTCACCAGTATTGGTGGGGTGTGTGGTTTTCTCCTTGATTGTTCCTTCATTAGGGTATTGTTTTCTGATTGCCTGGCATTAGCAGACACAACGTTAGATTATATTCTACTAACGTGGAGATGTTTATTAGTAAGTATCAAGGAATATAAGCCAGTGTGACTGTTGATAGAATTAAGACTCTCCCAAAAGAACTGGCCCATGATTTGGAGACCTTCCTGACCTCAGGGTTCTTTGAAACAGCGGTAGAAAGCCATTGTTATGGTTCTGGCTAATGAAACACTTCAAAGAAATTCCAGGCATTGATTTTCCTAAAAGTAATTTATTGTTACAAAATGTCGGCACAGGCATAACGAAGGTATGCTAAGATCTAAGTTCTCTTCCTCTGAGCAGTTAAATTATCAGCATGTTCCCTCCCTAAATTAGCTATCATATATCACGTTATCCAATTAGTGTGAAGGTCAAAGGTTTCCTTCCTTTCTCTTTCCCGGGCTTTTCCCTCCACCCTCTTCTGCTCTGCATTAACCCTAAAAATACCAGACAGTTCTGCATATTGTCAAAGCAAGAATATACAGTATTTGCAGCGTTGACAGCCATATTCAGGGATCCTTCACCCTGATCTGGATGATATGCAATTTCATCCCTATCTGGACCAACCTACCTATCTACCTGCCGGCAACAATAACTTATGCCCTGCAATAACTTTGTATGTTGGGGTACTTTTGAAGATGACTGAGAACTTGTAACTGGTCCAGAATGTAATGATCATTTACCAGGCTATTGCAAGGTAAAATCTATATTTAGATTACTAAGTATTATGATAGATTACCAGTAGGTTTCTGGGTCCAGTTCAGTCTGCGGTCATCCTTTAGGAAACCTTATGAGCCACTAGCATAGATATGTGACCATGATACTAAAAAAAGATTCTGCCTATCTAGTACAGTCAACAAAAGAGGCCTATTATGATCTCCATCCTGGCTACCAGTATTTGTGGGCCAGGACAAAACAATAGGCCTTTTCAGTAATAGCCTCCAAATTCTGGAGTATTATGTAGCTAACGTTTCATTCATTTAAAAAAAAATCCTTTTATTCTCACAAATCTTTGGCCAATAATATGATTATCATGCAACTATTTATTGTATTAAAAGAATATTTTGTAACATTTTAATTTTCATTACTGGCGCTGCCCAGAATCCTTGTGATTACAGCAGTGAGCAAATATTGTTAAATAAATAAATAACACTCCAATATGATTAAACCATTATTTCCTACAAAAGCAAAAAAAAAAAAAAAAATTCATTGTGACTTCTTTATCTGCTGCTCTAAAATTGTGATCTTTAGATGAAAGATAATGCTACCAGAGTCAAGTGAGATGAACTGCATATAAATTTAATAAAATAAGTAAGTAATTAAAATGCCTGGATTTCTTGACTAAAGTGAGTTTTTACTTTCATCCCGTATATTTGAATTCCGGAGCCTAGAAGATAAGTTTCTTACAAAACTGAGGCAGCTGTAGATAGAACAAGATGTGGTTTGGAGAGATTTCTTTTGCTCTGTACAAGTCAAAATCAACAAAAGATCATAGAACGGAGTCATTGTATTATAGAAAGTTTCACTCTCTCCTTTGGATTTGTTCCAGATTTGAACATTTTTCTCATAGGCAAGAAAGATAGCTTAGGAATTTTGTTGCTATACCGTACCAAAAGATGGTCTTGAACTTACTGTTAAGGCTCCCTTGGTCCTAAAGGAAGCATAATATGTCTACTGATGATACTATATGGGAAGAAAGTACAACCTTTTGGCCATTAATTATAGACCTATCTGAAATGCAGCTCAGATTTGACATACGGTTGATTTTGTTTTCAGGCTTTCCAATGAATTAATACAGGTAATTCTCAACTTAAGATCATAATTGGAACCATTGCTAGGCAAGGCGGTTGTTAAGCGAGTCACAATATTGTGAGCTTTTGTGCCAGTGTGGTTAAGCGAATCACTGCTGTTGTTAAATGAATCACAAAGTCATTAAACAAATCCTGCTGCCTCAATGACTTTGCTTGAAGGAAACCAGCTGGGAAGGTTGCAAATGGTGATCACATGATCCCGGGATGTTGCAACTGTTGTAAAATACATGCCAGTTGCTAAGCAACATTTTGGACACATGTCTGTAGGAATGCTGCAGTGTTCACAAGCGTGAGGATTGGGCATAAGTAACTTTTTTCAGTGCCGTTTTAACTTTGAATAGTCGCTAAACGAATAGTTGTAACTTCAGGATTATGTGGATTTATAGGAAAAATGAACCTAGATTAATCTATAGCTATGTTCAGTCACTTGCACCTTAAATTTGTAGTGATATTTCATGCAGGTTACATTTGCAATTATAATTTATATAATCTTGCCCCTCTTCTTTTGGGATAAACCAGCAGGTTCAGTATGCATCATTAGAGAAAACAGATTGTTTTACTACCAATGGAAAAGCTATTGGGTCAATTCCTTTCATTTGTTTCTTTTGAGTTTGTATTAACCAGCAGTATGAAAATAATTTAAAATCTGATTTGCAGGAATGCTCAGGGAAGCGAATGTTTGGAGGAATATTTCTTTCTTACCCCTTTATCTGTTACTATGACAATAAATATGATATCAAGAAGAGCCTCCAGAGAGCAAAGAAAAAAGTGCAAGGTATGATATATATATATATTTAGTGATCTTGTTCTTTTTTTAAAAAAATCTCTTAGCCAGCTATTATGTTTACTGCCTCTTTTAACTTATTTAGATTAAGATGGGTAAGTTTTCCAGAAGGTTTCATATGGTCCCTAGCACCCCCACCTGCAGCCCCCCCCCAATAACCCAAGATCATGCCAAAATTTAGTGACAAAATAGTCAATGTCTGGTGGCACAATATTTTTTAAAAATAAAGCTAGAATAAGAATAGGTTGCCTCTGACTAATTTGTTTTTATTTCTACCTTTTAAACCTTCCAAACTCAATGCGAACCTCAGTCATTTTTCTTGCAAATTTTGAGAGCATAACCTTGAGCTGTTTGGTGAGAATTTTAAGGATGGAAATGGAAGAGTTTCAGATGCCAAAATGCCAAATGTTCCAATTTGCACCAAAAAAAATCCACCACAGATCCATTAAAAATGCAAATAAATAAACAAACATCAACCTGATTTTTGTAACAGACACTCAGGACTTCCGAAAGGTCAGAAGGCCAAACTGCAAAGTCCAGTTCCTCATAGATTGTAACCTCTTCTCTAAAAAAACAATATTTCATGTGTGTACTATCTGATCTCGATGTTCTAGGTGGCTAACAATCTCACAAAATAAAAACATCAACATTAACAAAAAGATTTGAGAAGGAACCCCCACTCAGTGTATCAAAACGTAGACTGAAATTAGAATTAAAGCTGACCAAATCACTGTAGAAAAAGTTGAAAGGATCACGCACCTCGGTTCTAATTTACATGAAAGCTGGGACATGACCACTGAAGTAAAAATAAGGATAGAGAAAGCTCAAACAGCATTCTTCAAAATGAAAAAGGTCTTCTGCAGTCACGACATAAGCCTAAGATTGAAAATCAGGCTTGTCAGATGTTGTATTTTTTCTATCCTGCTCTATGGAGTAGAGAGTTGGTCTCTAACAGAAGGCCACCTGAAGAGACTAGAAGCATTTGAAATGTGGATTTCAGGCGGTTGACAAGATCAGAAATGAGGTGATAAGCCACCTGGGAAAGCCAAGGGAAATCAACAAAACAATTAAAAAACGAAAGTTAGAATATTTCGGACATGTGATGCGACACCCAGAAAAATATGGCATACTCCATTTAATCCTACAGGGAAAGATTGAAGGCAAACGAGGTCCAGGCAGAAGAAGAATATCATGGCTTCAAAATCTAAGGGACTGGTTTGGACAAAACTCAGCAGCACTTTTTTGTGTGGCTGCTGATAAAAACAGGATCGCCAACATGATCGCCAACGTCCGATAACGGATATGGCAGAAGAAGAAGAAGAAGAAGAAATCACTGTAGAAAGGGTATTCCAAAATGTGGGGATAGCTATCAAAAAAAGCACACTTTCAGTTGCAATCTTGTAAGAATAGATCGTATAGTTGTGGGAATTGATTGGGTTGAGTTGGATGGACAGACAGATGAATACGAGTGAAGGCAGTCCCTTAAATAGTTAAACCAGAACTATTTAGGGCCTTAATGATGACAACCAGCATCGTGAATTGCATCTGGAAACAAACTGGCAACCAGCTCAGCTCCTGAAGAAGCAGGGTCACCCAGGTGTACCAGGTTATATGTATCTTCCCCAGCTATTGATTCCAAAATTTCTTCAAGAGCAGCCCCAAGGTGAATACATTACAGCAAAGGAAAAAGGAGATGACTAGGATATGAGCGATTATAAGCAAGACTTCCCAATCCAGGTATGTCCACAAATGGTGGGTGGATATAAAAAGGATGCAAAAGCTTTCCAAAAGGCTTTCCACAAAATCTCCAGATTGTGAACTACCACTGAATGGGGGAAGACATCTTTGTTCATTACCACAGCCATTCTGTCTTGAAGATATTCAGCCTGAATCTGTTCTTCTAGGGATTGAGTCAGAACTTCTGTCACATTGCATGTATGCCTCAGGGCCCAAATATATGGCTATCAGCTTTTGAATGCCGGAGTATCATTAGCGGGAACAGCTGTATTTATTAAAGCTTTGGTTCAATATATCTATACAATTGTTATACTGGGTACTGTTGGCTGCTATGGTGATTGTGCCCATCAGGGACAAAGATGCTAAGAGAGGAGGAAATATATATTTATATGCTCTCCCCTCCCCAAGATGAAGTCCAACTTCCTTCTTCATAGCGGTCCTTCAGATAGGGTTTGTTGATCATCTTTCCCCAATAGGAAATTAGTTACTTTAAAAAGAGCTGCTAGGTGGCATTTGGCAAATGCAATCAAGACAGCAAAATATCTCCTTTCTGCTATTTGAATCAAACTGTGTAGACTCAAATATCATCCAGTCAGACTTGTGATGGGTGGTCTTCCAGCAGTACTTATTGGTATCTCCTGCTTCATCTCCTTAAGCTCCTTAATAAATCAAGGATCTGCAGTGAACCTGTGAAAAGGAAATTTTTTTAGCTTGTTTGTAGGTTGTCTCCTCTCAGGATTGTCACTCATGACTTTCAAAAATAAAGTTAAATTTGTCCAACATTTGCTTAAAATATGTGTTTGCATTTTATCAAAGATTACTTGATTTCAAAGGTATTCTAATTTCTAATTATTTTATTGGAAGATTTATCCGGTTTTGGTATCAAATATTTGATTTGAAGTTTCACACTCTGAGATCAAACATATAGGTTTAGCAGAATGTTATAGACTGGAATTGCCATGGGTATTTCATTAGTTTTAGGTGTCTTGTTCCATTATCAGTCTGCTGGTCAGTGTGCTTTTTACAAATTACCTCTAAAATTGATAGATATGCAAGGCTTTATTATTTTTTTACATTTATTTAATTGCAAACAGGATATAGATTGGTTTTTCTAAATCTAGATATTAGGGAGGTAACAAATACAGTGTTCTGTATTTTAAGTGAAGTATCATCAAGTGTTTTTATTTTGCAGAACTTCAGAATGCTGGCCTTCTACCCAAGACTCTAAAAAGACCACATACAGATTATGATCAAGAAGAACACAAACATAAGAAAAAGAGGGAAGTTTGGAAGGAGCATGGCAAGAGGGGAGATCACAACAATCTAAGGAAAAAATCTCATGCAGATCTAATCAAAGAAAGGAAGCGTAAGAAGGAAGCTCAAAACAATTATGCGATAGAAGAGTGCTTTCCTAGAGGTGGCCACATGAATGCACATAAGAGGTGCAAAAGGAAAACTCCTCATCATCAAAGTGTTGGCTTTCTGGCAGATGGCAAAACTGAAAATCAACAAATTTCTATGGGTTCAACAAAAAGGCAGAAGAGAAAGAAAAAGCAGAGGAGCCACACAAACAATAGTTGCGCCAGGGATGAAAGTTTATTTCTTATCAAACAGAAGAAAAAGAAAACCACACCGAAAGCCAGCTTGATCTGAGATGGAGCTTTATTCCTTCCACAAAATGCAGACTGGGCTATCACAGCACAGAGAGTGTATCAGTAACCATTCCATAAGGAGAGCATCTTGGTTTGTAATGACAAGTTATTTATGCATTAGAGATACATTATTTGTTAAATGTTTTCACAATTCCTGGAATATTGGATGAAATATAGAGGTAGGAGGTGGGGAGTGGTAAGATGAAAGCATTTTTTTTAAAAAAATAATACATATCCTCAGTTGCATACACTCTTTTTGTAAATCTATGTCTCAAAATATTTCTGCTTAATGCATATAGTTTATTTGCATGCAAACTTTAAAGGAAACGTAGACAAATTGACAGGTGACCTAGGTATGGATACAAAAATAAATGGAGGTAGCGATTTCACCTGTTTAATAGAAGGGACAAAAAAAAGGAAGAGCAAGTGATTTGGATTTACAGGCCTTATGAAGGCCTAGCGGTATCATGTTTCCTCTGTTGATTTGTTTTGAAAAATGTACGGAATAAATTTAAGCAACAGAGAAGGATGTTATACGAGAAATATTATTTGCTTCCTAATTTATTTTCCCGACAGAGTGTTTCAGGAGGTGGCCATCTTATGCCACATTCTTAGATATGATTATCCTCAAATTTGTCATAGATGTAGCACTATAATTTGACTTGACAGTCCAGGTAAGTCTTTGTTCAAGTGAGAAAGCGTAAAATGCATTGAAGTCTAATTTTTAAAGTATATAATCCCGGATGGCTTTTTTATGTTTCTGAGAAATAAATTATTTTATAACTCATTTTATTAAAGTTAGGTATTTTTGTACTTTGAATTGCAATTCGAAATTTATGTCTGAAAAACATTGCTATGTCTAAGGGGAAAGTAACCATTTGGATGCCCGATTTTTGTTTTTTCTTCTTCTTTCTTTAATACTGTCAATTCATGTGACCTCCAGTGAGACTTCGGCTTCCCAAACATGCTGCTTTTTTCACTTGTTAATTTCTATGTCCAAACGATGTATTTTACATAGGGGGTTGATTATTAAACATTAAAATGTTATTTTTATACTGAGTCTGTTTTTTTTAGCATGTTAAAATAACAAGTTCATCAAGATACGATGATAATAACAGAACATACCGCCTTTGTCAGGCACAAGAAATCAGGAACCGAGATTGTTCAAATGAGTACAAGTCTAATCCATGCTAGCTCTTTACAAGAATCTGAACTACTAAAGATCAAGGCAAATTGGCAGTAGATGAGCGTGGGGCTGGACTTAGATCTCTTGTGGGCCTGAAGGGACTCCAAAATTGATGAACGTGTTTGACCCCACTCTTGGACTCAACCTGATCATCTCCTACATCAGGGGTCTTCAAATTTGGCCCTTTTATGACTTGTGGACTTCAACTCCCAGAATTTCTCAGCCAGCATGCCTGGCTGAGGAATTCTGGGAGTTGAAGTCCACAAGCCATAAAAGGGCCAAGTTTGAAGACCCCTGTCCTACATCCTTAGTACTATTGCCCGGAACATCTAATGAGTAACCCATCCACACTACAGTCTGAGTTAACAGGATTTGGTATATAAATAAAATTGCAATTGTAAGTATGCCATAGAAAATTTACAAAAGAAAGACGCTCTGTAGGAATAATAATGTAAATGTTCTCTTTTGCAAGGTGGAAGTGAAATTCAAAAATTATAGATGAAAGGATCCGGCTTTGTAATTAATGCTTGAGAAATAATTCAGCTGAGCACAAATATTGGCAGGACAGCATTACACTACCCAATAGTGAAACATGAATAGCCACATGCAGAACAGAATGAAGGGAAATCCAGTTGAATACAAAGAAGTGATATCATCAAGGTAGGATGATGAACTGCATCATAAAATGAATATGGGACACTACGATTCTAATTTAAAAAAATAGAATAATCCTTTACAGGTCTGCTTTTGGTCACTATCTGTTTTTATCTATTCAAATCAATATTATCCCACTAACACAGGGGTCTTCAAACTTGGCCCTTTTATGACTTGTGGACTTCAACTCCCAGAATTCCTCAGCTAGGAATTCTGGGAGTTGAAGTCCACAAGTCATAAAAGGGCCAAGGTTGAAGACCCCTGCGCTAGCGCATTAGAAATGAGTATGAATACGTTTGTCTTTTTAAAACTCTCAGTGTTTACCTCGAAGGTGTCTGAGTTTAAGTCCTTATCTCTGGAAAAAAGCATTGCAGAGATGCACTCAAAGTCTGACTGCAAGTATATCAGAAGAGAAGAAACGGGCAGAGCTTGGGATCTAGAATTCTTTCCAGTCCTATTACCAGCAGTGGCCTTAGCAGCCGTAAGTATTTTCTTCTGTATTACGGAGTAGCACATTGCATAAGCATAGTATATGTTTCTGCTTCCTTGTCTTCATCTGTCTATATGATCCTATACACAGGGAAGCACATATTCTCCTCTGGATCTGTGACCAAAAGGGGAGATGGGAGCTTAGACTAAGAGCAGTTGGCAGCACCCTCAGTTGCTTCCTAAATAGGAAGCCTAGGAGTATATTTAGGGGTGGGATTTTTTTCTCCACAACCCCAGTTCTGTTCTAGCTCACTTTCAAATTCAGCCTTTTGTTGATTTCTCTCTCCTCCTCCTCTCCCTGTGGTCCTGTTCTTTTTTCAGAGTGGAAGGTCAGAAGGATAGACATACTGCTCCTTTTGTATATTTTCTTAATAGAATAACAGAGTTGAAAGGGACTTTGAAGGTCTTCTAGTCCAACCCTCTGCTCAAGCAGAAGATCCTGTACCATGTCAGAGAAATGGCTGTCCAATCTCTTCTTTAAAACCTCCAGTGATGGAGCACCTACAACTTCTGTTCGGCTGATTAATTGTTCTCTATCAGGAAATTTCTCCTTAGTTCTATGTTGCTTCTTTCCTTGATTAGTTTCCATCCATTGCTTCTTGTTCTGCCTTCAAGTGCTTTGGAGAATAGGTTGACCCCTTCCTCTTTGTGGCAACTCCTGAGATATTGGAACACTGCTGTCATGTCACCCCTAGTCCTTCTTTTCATTAAACTAGACATACCCAGTTCCTGCAACCGTTCTTCATATATTTTAACCTCCTGTCCTCTAATCTTTGTTGCTTTGTTTCAACATCTTCCTAATACTTTTATTAAGTTGGAAAAAATAAAAAAGCCTGCTGCTGAAGTAGGAAGAAGGAATGATAAGGTTTTGCAGAAGGGAATTGTTTGAACTATGGAATGTGTGTTTGTGGGAGAGGAGAGCCTTCCTTCTCATTTCCTCCCCTTTTTTATTCATTTAAAGGATAGCAAGAAGCGATTTTAGCCATGCTGTAAAAGAGTCACTGATGATGATACCTAATTGGGTAATGAAACATGTGCAAGAAAAGAAGCATACTCAGAGAGCATCAAGGACCACACAGCATCAGTTTCCCAACTTCAAGCTTCACAAATTGGTTTGCATTCTTTTGTGGGCAGATTTCCAATCCCAACTGAAAACCTGGCACAAGTCTAATGCAAAAGTCCAAAAATGAGCATTTTTTTCTTGTTCTCTAATTTTTAGTCTCAGAACAACACTAAGCATATCTTAATTAGTTACGATATATGCTTAATATATATGTGTGCCTAGCTATATATACCCTTCTTGTTTCTAAATTCTAGAATTACCATTTAGATTTTTAAGAAGGGATTACAGAATTTAGTGGTCATTTTCCATGTCTCACAATTAGAGCAAAATACAAATAACTTTATTGCGGTCATTCACCAGCAGACACAACTAGGGCAATCAGCATCTGGCCTGGATCTAGCTGATGATGCTTGCTCCTGGGGAGGAAAGCTATGGCAAATCTAGACAGCATACTAAAAAGCAGAGACATCACCCTGCCAACAAAAGTGTGTATAGTCAAGGCCATGGTTTTCCCAGTTGCAATGTATGGCTGTGAAAGTTGGACCATAAGAAAGGCTGAGCGACAAAGAATTGAGGCCCTTCAACTATGGTGCTGGAGAAGACTCCTGCGAGTCCCTTGGACTGCAAGGCGTTCAAACCGGTCAGTCTTAGAAGAGATCAACCCCGACTGCTCTTTAGAAGGCCAGATCCTGAAGTTGAAACTCAAATACTTTGGCCACCTAATGAGAAGGAAGGACACACTGGAGAAGGGCCTAATGCTGGGAAAGATTGAGGGCAATAGAAGAAGGGGACGACAGAGAATGAGGTGGCTGGATGGAGTCACTGAAGCAGTAGGCGTGAGCTTAAATGGACTCCAGAAGATGGTAGAGGACAGGAAGACCTGGAGGAACATTGTCCATGGGGTCGCGATGGGTCGGACATGACTTCGCAATTAACAACAACAATTACCTTCCAACACAGCCCCATTGCCAATTGCATTCACATGTTAAGTTCCATGCTATTTTTTTCTCTTCAGTGAGTCTTCTTTTAGCTCTTGAGCTTGAAGATCTCATGGATTTTAACCTTGCTTAAGAACAGACAAACTTCCAAGTAGTCCCAAACTGGCCAACTCACTAATCACTCTTTATTAGAATTAGGAACAATAGAGAGAGTTAATAGAAAGCTGTTAGATTGTCTATATGGATGCAGAGACGCACAAAGAGTCATTGAGATGCTATGGTGGTGGAAGGCAGGCTCATTACAATCTACTCCAATCACAAATGACACCAGATGACACACATCCAATCTCTGTAAGTCTGGGTAAAAGTATATAAATATTATAAATTCCCAAAGTTTGTCCATAATCACATGAAGCATTAGGAATATTAAAACAAAAAGATCTGAAGGCCATTCATTCAGACTAGTTTAAATTGTTTAAAACCCCGTTGAAGTCAGTTCTCTAAAAAAAACAAGTACATGGATATACATACGTGGTTTTGACTTTGAAGCTCAAGGAGAAGAGTGCTGGTTTTTTTTTTAAAGCAATGTTAATTAGGTCTTTCACCACCTCAAACACTATCCCCAATAATTCTACTTCCTAATCATTCTATAAATGGCGTGACAGTTACCTAAAAATACAATTTTTATCCCGTTCTTTAATGCTTACACTGATTCTAAGCTTAAGGAAGCAAACTTACCCCCATGGCTGAGCAACCACAATCCTAAATCTGTGTCTTAAGAGGTTCTGTTGAATACCAGTTGGATTTTCTATGCACTGTGGATTTTCATTCCACCTTTTAATTTTTACTTTAATTACTAAACTTTTAACAATAGATCAACGTAACTCCAAGCTTTTAACATAATAATATAAATGTTGGGCCTTAAAAAGAATTAAGCTTCCTTTAGGAAACCTCTTTCACTGAAAGCTTCAAGAAATGCCTTTGAAAGTAGTACTTGCATGTGGGTCTATATGTATTTGGGTCCATATGTGTATATGTCTATGGATATTCTCATGTTTTACTTTCTATAGATTAAATAAGAGTCAGTGGACTTTGGGTTTTGATAAAATACAGTTAGCATCTATTAACAGTTTCTGTGTCTACTTTTAAAACTGAAAAGTGCTTTATCCAGTACTTCAAACTTTCTGAGCCATTGTATGTTTACAAGTAATAAAAATAAATTTAGAAATATGTAACATACTTTGCATTCATATGCTCTCTTTTTCTGACAACCATTTATATTCTAATCAGCAGGTATACACCATGGATGTCAGTTTCATAATTTCAAGAACTGAGGTACTAAAAATATTTTTCTATTTGTCTTTCATATTAATAGAATAGATTTGAATATTAAACAAAAGATAATTTTTCCAGTTTCGATTTATTACTTCATAAGTAGTAATCAAAATCCTACTTCATCAAATTCAGACCATTTCTTTGCTTCAGAGAATCCAGTGAGGATATTAAACATTTGGGTCAGAAAAAAAAAGTCTTCAACTCCCTGCAAATATTTGAATTAACCTGGAACATTTGGATATGACATTTTAACAGCTAAATATATGCTTAACAAATATTGATATTGTAAATGTGAAATATAAACCTATTTCCTGACTAGCTCAAGGAATTCCTTCCTTTAATAATTTAACTTTGTTCTATGTATATATTGCATAATATCTTACTTTCCTCAATTTTACAATAATTTTCCTATATTCAATTCCATTGGTTCCAATCCAATGGAATGTTGTGAAGAAATTATATAAAGTATGAGGACTTTGCCCATCTGTCAATGGGATAATTCTAAAAGCTGAATTGAATGGGAATAAATTTGCCATGTATGGAGAAAGCAAAAGAAGAAACACTGTGTTCAAAAATAGGTCAGATCCAGTTGGGGATTGTGGAGAAAAATATTCCACAGAATTTCCTCCAATGCATCCTATGGGCACTGGCTTGGGATGCTGCCAGCTGTTCCATTTGAAAGCTCACCCACCCCCCCATTCCCAATCATGTGGCTTGCAGCAGAGCTATTTTTAAGGATTGGGAAGAATCCCCAAAGCCATGTTTGCATGATTTCCCAAATTCGTTTATGTTTGTTATTAGCATACGTCCACACACTACTCTGGCCCTCTGTAATATAATTGTTTCATTCTATTCCAAAAAACTTCCACATCTTTTTTGCAGGGCTTTGTGTAGGAATGAGAGACAAAAAATAAAACATATTCAGTCGCTGGTGATGTTTATTTTGTGTTGCGGAGAATTTGGCTATAATAATCATGCTGAATATGAGATGGTGTACATAGGATTTTCTGATTATCCAGGAAAAAAGTGGTAAGAGGTATAACTAGATGGTTGCTGGAATGAAATATGCAGAGTAATAAATTCAGTAATCTAAACTGCTTCATTCTTACAAGGGCATAACCTTTTGACATAAAAGTATGCCTTAAGTCTACCCTCAAGAACAGTAAAAGCATAATAGTGTAAAAAGCTTTGTGATATTATATACCCATGGTGGCAAACCTATGGCACATGTGCCACAAGTGGCATGCAGAGCCCTCTCTGTGGGCACGTGCACCGTCGCCCCAGTCCTAGGCCTTCAGTCCCGTCTATGAGCAACCTGCATCAATACCCGTGCAGTAAAAAAAAAAAAAGTTCCATCAAACTTTCTAACTTCTCACGAGATCTCAAGAAGTTAGAAAGTCTGATGGAACTTTTTTTTTTTTACCGATAGTCCCACAAACACGCGGGGAAGGCTGAGAAGCGAACAGAGAAATGGAATGCAGCTGAAAGGCAGGTTAGTAAAAAAACGCTTGGGGGAGGCGAGGGCATCTGGGCGGGGGTGGGCACAGCAACCTTACCCTGCATGGTGGCGGGAGGGTGGGGCGCATGCCCTTCCCATGCCAGGCCAGCCCCGGGGCAGCCGTGCTGGGCGGCGGTGGGCAGGGCGTTGAGGTGGGGGCTGGCAGGCCAATCAAAGCAGAAGGTGGAGCGCGGAGGCTCGGGGAGGGAGGGTGCTGAAGTGGGCGGTCGGGCCATTGTCAAGAGCAACGTATCTTCTTTTGAAGAGATTCATCTGTCGGAACCATGACATCAACGTTACAATGGCCTCGGAAAAAGTGACTTTCAAACTGTCCTCAAAGTTACGACTGTCACACCACCCTTGTAGTCATGCAGTCACAATTTGGATGCTTGGCAAATGGCTTATAGTTACAATGGTTGCAGGGTCTGGCAGTCATATGATCATGATTTGTTAGCTTCTCAGCTGGCTTCTGATAAGCAAAGTCAATTGGGAAAAACATTCTCTTAACAATCATGTGATTCACTTAATAACTTAATGGCTGTGGTAAAAATGGTTGTAAACATGGGTCTGGTCATATAATGACTTATTTAATTACCACAGTGCTTAGCAAAATTCCAGTCCCAATTATGGTTGTAAGTCAAGGACTACTTGCAGGGAAGCTGTTGTAGGATTTCTGAGGGAGTAAAATATATCTAAATGACAAAAATCTAGGAATTACTATTGAATATTAATGTTGCATATTGCTAATGCATGTTAATTTGGATGTATGCAGTTGGTTGCAGTGCAGGAGTTGCCAGATACGCCACATTCAGTTCTGCCAAAGTACGAAACTCAATTTCATATTACAGGGAACCATCAAAGCTAACAAGAAGTTCTCCTTTATGTATCTCTTCCATTCTCAACAATGGTGAATTGAATCCTCTATTTAGTTAACTCTCTTTGCAAGAGCCAAAGTATTTTTTTTAAATCCATGGGCTTATTAGGAACTACATCCTTTGGATAGGGAATGTCCTGATGTTGTTGAATCTCAACTGCAATACATCAGATCATGCCCTCTTCTCTTTTAAAAACACACAACATTTTTCAAAAGACTAAGGTTCTCTGCATTTATGTTCCACTGTCTACTGCCCCACCATCTCAAGAAAAAAAAAGATAAATAAAAGTTGGGCGTTATCTCTGAAAGTTACATGTAATTCAACAGTCAGCTAAGCAGTAAGCTAAAATCCTTTCTGAAGCTTGCTGCTTTCTAGACTTGACAAAAGGGGCAATTTGCATCGGATAATTATTTTCTATTAAGTGATAACAATCCTGTTCCATGTGGAAATAATCTTGTCCAGAGGCCAAATAGTTTATCCAGAATAGGAAACAAGTATTCATATGTGTGAAACAATGATGCATTTGTGTTGCCGTTTGCTGTTGAAGAAATATTGGAGGCAAGAGGAAATGAGGTGATTGTCGAGAAGGGGCTAGCACTGAGGACAGTGCCGTCATAATCCAGCAGATCCCCATCTGCCTTTTGGTTTTAAGCATCTAAATGTTAAGCAGAGAGATCCAGGTTTGTTTATGAAGCTCTCTCATTCTCTTCCAGATTAACCTGTCTTTAGTAATTAAGGTGAGGTAAGAACATGTACGGTATCCTGACTGTGATGGAAAGGCAAGATAGAAAGCGTGGTAGAATGAAACATCTCAGTAAGGTAATGCAAGCCCAATGCATTGGTTACTTAGATTTCTAGCTTATAATCAGAGTCTCTCGTGTCCCTTTAAAAACGTTATGCTCAACCACTGGAAAGGCTAATTTTGCTTAATTTTAAATGAACTGCCACATGCGAAAGAAATTATCTGCCGTATGCGAGAAAAATAAGTAATGTTAATGGTTCCACCAGTTCATTATTTCATTCAGCAGCTTTTGTGTTGGAAATGCATTCATTAACATTAAATCCCACTTGTGAGGATTTAAATCATCACATGCCTCTTTTCAGCATCAGGACAAGAAGGCTGTGTGTGTGTTCACATAGGCTGCCCTGAGACCTACCACCTGGCCTTGCAGTCAGCCCTTGGGGGCCATAAATCTGAAGGCGTGAGTCCCTCGTAAGACAAACCAGAAAAAAAATGGGTGGGCAAAGGATGGAGAAGGACACCGTGCATGTGGGGATATTCTTTTTCGAGAGGTTTAGAGCTTAAAAGAGTTAAGGGGAAATTATCTGACCTGACCATTTAGGAGATAACCAGAATCTCGCCAAACCTGGGAAAAATGAAAGTTGAGGAACCAATCAGGAATATGACATTCCCCTCTCAGTGGGCAATCTCCATTTTGCCATTTTTGGAGGATTATAGGTTTTTTCCAGATGCTAGCTAGAAAAAAAACAAGGACACAGCCTAGCTGACAGCAGCTGGATTGGCATTCAGTGAATTTGGAAAGGAAGTCTGAGATCTGGGCCGTGTAGACTTGTTCTGGTAGGTGTCCCTATGTCTCAGTGAGATCCTGTGCTAAGTGTAGGTATAGTTCTTGAGAGCGGCCAAGATCAACTTATTCAAAACAGTTGTTCACTTCTTCCCTTTTTTCTTTTCAACTGCTCTTCCCTTGCTATTTACAACAAAGATTTAGAATTCTTCATGGACCAGCAGTGGTCACCCACCAAAAGGTCAGACTACTAAAGGCAAGAAGATGCCATTTGCCTCTTCTTTGGTAAATTAGTGGCTGATAGGATTTCTATGGAGGAAGGGGCCTGGTGGCAGCAGATCTGGTTGGCCGCTCCGGGAGTTGCCTGGAGAATATAACAAGGTTGTTAGAAGAGAGTTTGGAGACTCCCGGTGGGAACCAGCAGGAGCTTAAGCCACCACATCGTCTGTTTTCATCCAATTACAAAGGGTGTGTAAGTAAATTCAAATAATGGCATTTAAAAGGCTTTTTTTTCCTTGAAGAGATTGGTTCTCCTTTTGGGTCAAACCATTAATACAGCCATTTCCAACCTAATGCTCCTGGTTAATGTACATCGGAGTACAAGTCATGTATCAATCACTATGGTTAAGAGCCTCCTTCTTGCCAAGTGAGAAATTGAAAACAGGGTAGTTTGGCATCATTCTTTAACAGAAAACAGTCCTCCATCTAACTCAGTGTTTCTCAACCTTGACAATTTTAAGGCATGTGGACTTCAACTCCCAGAATTCCACAGCCAGCATTGCTGGCTGTGGAATTCTGGGAGTTGAAGTCCACATGCCTTAAAATTGTCAAGGTTGAGAAACACTGATCTAACTGTTGCTCTAGACCAGAGATAAAGAGACAGGAAGCTTTAACTTTGCCTATCAGCAGGTAACCTACTTGGCCAAGCAGTCTTCCCCAACTATGGTGAGATGTACCGGTAGTTTACTGATGTAACATTTGCACAGGTGAAGTGACATAAGCGTGTGTAAATGTGTGTCCTTTGAGTGGGGGTGAGGTGATGATTAAATAGCCATTCAATCTGTGGGGGGACTGTGTTTGTGATATGTGAGAAGAAAGTATTGTAAAATGAATATGGATCCCTGTGAAGAAAGCATTTGCACACTACCGACTGTGTCACCATGGTGATCCTCCTCCAAAACCTTATCAACTCTTTCCTGTTATTCCTAACTCAGCCAGTAAAGTGCAGGCTGAACTGGAACACTGTATGCTTTGGAGTAATCAATGTTTGGTTGAGCTGCTTTCAGCGAGAAAACATTTTGTGGGTGCATTATTTGAGAATAGACGTCATTCCAGGACCGATCATTTTGATCCTGACTTGCTTACCTGTTTAACTAATTTGAAAATTGTGACAGGATGCCTCAAAAACATTATCATAGAGCTTGTCCTTGTCATGTAGGCACCTTATCTTGTGGGAGGTGGAGCCAGATGGAGTGTAGCGCATATTGTGGCAAGACTGTTGGAAGAATAGCTGTTGCTTAGAAGAAGAGGAAGAGGAAGAAACTGCTGCTGTACATCTCTATATGAGAGGGATGAATTCAAAGCTTAAAAATTAGAGAGCATGACTTCCTGAAACACAGCAGTTCCATAAATTGGTGGCGGCTCTGATCCAAATATCCCAAAGAGAGAGAAGTGAGCAGAGCTGTGAACAGTAGAGAACAACTAGCAAGTCTCCCTCTGTCTGCCTTTGATGAGTTGGATGCTGGTGGAGATGGAGGTGAAGTGAGGAAGCAAACAGTCCCATAATCTCCCAGCTAAGCAAAAGTTAAGAAAACTTTTTCACACATGGTGGGAAAGTAAATAAGATCAGCATTTAAAGATTTCTTAGCCACTACTAGGGCTTTTTTTTGTCATAGAACACACCGGAATGGAGTTCCGGCACCTTTTTTTTTACATATTTTCCAGAGTTGCGTTCTTTTCCTATTGTTTCCCTTCCTATCCTCATTTGTTTTTGAAAATGCCCCGCTGGCAGTATGGTGTGAGCAGGGTCCTCTCCGGTGCTGTCTGCCTCCTCTAGGAGGAGCCATGAAGTGCCGGAGCACCACAGCCAGAATATGCCTTGATTGCCTGGATCGGACCATGTGGTGTGGAAGCCGATGGTGGCGGTGGGAGACACATAAACATGGAGGCCATCTTTCATGAGAGGGTGAGTGAGCCTTTTGCCTTCTCTTACAGAAGGTGGGGTGTGTGTGTAAGGTTAAAAAGAGGTGAAGCGAGAGGAAAGAAGAGTGGAAGCTTGCCCGACAGCGAAACTTTGCTGTTTCAGTTCCTTGGGTAGTTCAAAGGCTGGGATGTCTATGAAAGTCTTTTATACTTTATATTCAAACTGCAGAGAGAAAGAATAATAAAGCCAATATCTTGTGATTTGAAGGTATTATTATTATTAATAATATATATATATATATATATATATATATATATTATTAATAATATATATTAATTATGTATTGGTCAGATATAAAGGTAGACCTACAGTATAAGGTTTAATTAGATCTATTTATTAAATTGGGTTTAACTTAAAGGTAAATTAAAAGTAATCTGTTCACTGACAAAGTTTCAACTTTAATTTGTTTCAAGTCAATATCCATATTAAACTCCAAATGTAAATTTTTCCACCTTGTTTGACAACTTTAAAAATAATTCAATCTTTTACAAGCAACCAAATTTTGTTTTATTGGGCCAATTTCATTCCACATAGAAAGCTGACATTTCCACTCATTAAACTAAATGGGTATCCCAGTGGTAAATGTCCCAAAAGATTAATAAAATGCTTTCTTGTAATTTAAAGCCACACAGTGCATGGTAACATTAACAGTATTAACTTACCTTAAACAAAATCCTAGTCTTTTAGATACACTAAAAATTGAAGGTTGTTTTTTTTTTCAACTACAAAGGTAAACCCTGTAGGGTAAGCAAGGTGTGTTGTATGACGTGTGTGAGTTCCGGCACTTTTTTTTTTTAAACAAAAAAAGCACTGGCCATTACTTATAGCTCATACAGTAGATAAAAAGAAAGGCTGTGAAATTCAGTGGAAGAGAAAGAAATGGCATAGAAGAAAAGCAAATTTCTTAAAGTAACAGAAGTGTAATTAGAAAATAGGATGTTTGTAATATAGACTTAATCATGAACAGTAACTCATCCAGTAACAAACAATGTAAGACGTCCTTTTAGTTTGTAAATAGTTTAGTTTGCTAATAAAAATGGTAGCTTCTTCAGGATCACTTGAGTTTATTGACTTGGGGTTTTTGCCATCACCAAATCTCAGCCAAATTTGGAATGGTTGGCACAAAAGAAATAATTTTAGAAAACCTATACCTATATTGTAAGAGTCTAATCCAGTCTACTGCTAAGGAAAGTAGTTCTGGGGTATCTTACTAATTGGGAAAGTGCAGAGCTTGAACACCTGGTTGTACATGAATCATAATATGGAGGTTATTTTAACTGATTTGGCAGTTTATATGCATGGAGAAATTTTGCAAGAGGCTGCATATGTTTACTGTATTACAGATTTTTATGGCACAAGGACATCTATTCTATCTCCCCATTATGGCAACTTTCCAGTTTCCTGCATGCAACATGGCAGCCATATTTCTGGTGAAGCAAAACCTCTGTTGCCAGTGTATGTTTCTGTTCCCTAGCAAGGTCTGTCTCAAAAGGATTATTGCTTTCTCACAAATAATTATTATGCATTAAAATGTATGATACATATTTAAATATGTATTTGGTAGCTCAAGCAAATACTTAGGTGAATATGCATGTTACAAAAATACATATTTAACTAATAGTATAATTAATTGGGTAAAACTACTTATTACTTAGGGGAGTGATTCATCCTCAAAAGTGTTTTAATTATGGGGGCTAGAAAGAGAGAAATGGGAGTAATAAGGGTTTTTCAAACAATATAAAATATTTCAATTATAAATGATGAGAGTTATACTTGAAATCTTTTGATACTGTTTTGAAATCCTTACTATTCCCATCTTTCTCTCTCCCTCTCCCCCCCTTTCATCATTTTTATGTCATATTTTACCAAGCCCAGATCAATCCAGACAATGCATCTAATTCCATAGTATTTGTTCCAAATGACCAGATTTTGTCCTTCCAAAGGAGGAACTTGTTCTTGGTTAGTGGTATCAGGTCAGTTTCCTATAACTAGTGATGGGATGCTATATGGCACTTTGTTTGCCAATATTTGTTTGTTTGACTGGGTGATGTACAAGTAATGTACACTCCTATTTTGGACACAGTATTCAAAGATACAGCTCTCTACAGAAGGTTCTAATGTTGGGAAAGATGGGAGGAAAGAGAAGAAAAGGATAACCAGAAGCAAGGTGGATGGACTGAATCATCTTAGCAATGAGTGCACCTGTAAAATTGCTGAAGGATCGGGTTAGGAGCAGTTTATCATGGAGAAAAAATTTTCTGGTCACTAAGAGTCAACGACAACTTTTTGCCAAGAAATCAATCAATTAAAAATGTACAAGTGGGCTTATAAAACTCCAAAATGTCCAAAGGTATATCATTTCCCCAAAGCAGAATCAGTAACCTGAGAATATGAAGATACCAGAAGAAACTCTTTTGCTTTTGATCAGTTTTAAAACCATTATTCTTTGTTTTTATTCTCTGTGGCTCATAGGGCCATTTACTATATCATTTGCCATCTGTACATTACTTTATTTCTATGCTACATTGTTCTGGAGTTTGGGGACAGGAAGAAAAAGAGTAAAGAGTGATTCAGGCAGACCAAGTGCATGAGATTATCACCATACAATATACAGGCAGGGATGGCAGAGAAGAATGGTGCACTTTGGAGATCTGGAATCCACAGGATGAGAACAGTTTTGATGCATCCGGACAGCAAAGACTCAGAAATGATTTTCATGCTGAGTTAACTAGAAAATCAAGAATTGATCTAGCTAAAAAAAGTCATTCAAATGAATAGAAATATGTAAACTAAACAGGTTGCAGAGTGTTATATAAGTGTACATATCAACTTACTACGTATTTAAATGGATAGCATCTTGATTTATCTACATTACTACACAGAGCTACTAACCATAGAAAACCGAAGAGCTAATGGCAGGAAAAATTATCTATGCGTCTTAGAAAGTATTTCCAAAATTTCAAAAAGTGAATGCCCACATTTTACCAGAAATTGGAAGTTTCTTATAGACAATTGCTTATAGACAATTCATGAAGTTTTACACACCAGAGACACAAATATCAACAGCAGGCAATTCTTATTCTATTGTATTCTGGTCATGCAGGATCAGCCAAAGAGTAATCTTGCCTACTGATATATCCATCTTGAAGACACATTACTGAGGACTCTATGAAGGATAGAATGCTTTCGAATTAGAACTGCCTGGCCTTGCCACAGTTCAAGGTGGACAGCCACATTAAGCTTTTACCAAGTTTAGCTATGCATCCTCCTTCCCGTTTCCCTCATGTGCTAATGTGGCTGTCCACCTACTGTAGGTGGTTCTGCAGAAAGAACACAGAAAGAAAAGGCTAGTCAATGCCCATAGTGACATTGACAAGGAGAAAGTGCGCTATTAGACAAACCGACGGACAGACAGATGGTTCACTGGGGAGGCTTCCGCCTAAAAATCTTGAAGCAGAATTGTTTGAAGGTGCCATTAAATATTTCATTGTTTCACCAAGAACACCGCAGACGAATTTGATGCTAATTTAGCTCCCTAATTATAACCAGCATTATCTATCAGAAGCCTCTACATTATGCCACTGAAACTAATGAGATGTAGGCAATCCACACACATTTTGTACAAGAGTCACTTGCAATGAATTGTTGTCACTCTGACAATCAATTTGATTGATTTTCTTTTGCCTGTTTTGGCCATAGTCAGAGTGTTCTGCACTGGTTGGTTAGACACACCTTGTCTAGAGATACCTAGCAACCAATAGTAGTGATGATGGGTGACAATGTCAGATCCCCTGCAGGAATTAATCCTTACATCACTTTATAATTGATTTGTCTCCAACACTGTGGGCAGAAAATTGACACCTTCTACAAAACCAGGAACAGCAGTTGGTAGAAATCTATGTCTTCTCCAAAACATAGAAGGCACTGCTCAGGCAGAGGAGTCATGGAGGAAGGTTGGTTGTGATGGCTGAAAAATTAGCCCAGAAGGAAGGAAAGAACTTCCAACTCCGACTCCAAGTGAGAAATGATCATCAAGCCAGGCCCTAAATGGGAGCACAAGCAATCTGAGTTGTGAAAGACGTTGCTCTGTTTTCAAGGGAGCTGTTTGTTTGTTTTTAGCTCTGGTTGAAAAGCAGTGAAGTAGTGAGAAGGCAGACAACTGGCAACCATAAATTGCATCTCAAATTGTTCTGAGGGCAGTCCAGACCTCTAATATCTGCTACAACTGTTTCTAAAAATTAAAAAAGCTTTATTTTAAAAAAGCTAAAAGAAAAGAGCTTAATCATTTTAGAAGACTGTACCTTAAGGGTATCATTTCAGAAATACAGGCAGAGATTAGAGGGGATTTGTGAGTTGGTGTTTATTCCCAATTTAGGTACTTTCCATAAATTAATTATAGAAGCAAGCCAAAAACAAGGGAGAAATACACTGGGAAATTCTCAATGTGCTAGTCATTTTCATACACTAATATTCATGCCATCTGCCTGGCGGGTGTGTCTCTCTTTTCTCAAAATACACATTGTTAATGCCAAGTTGTTTTCTTCTGTGGATTTGATCTCTCAACCTTTGTCATTCTATAGCAGGCAGATATCACACATTATCGCCAGTTTATTCAATGTGCCAGTGGTCTGTTCAGATGACATTGTTGCATGACAAACAATTTTTAAGTGAAGTTTATCACAAAGATGTTTCCTTACTTTTCTGATTCCAAAGAACAGTTTTTCGCTCTGAAGAACAAAGTTCTGGTCTTCTAGGCATGCATCAGATTTAATATTAAACTAATTTTCTCAACTCTAAAGCTACATCTCCTTGGTTAGATTAAATTATTGCTTATTGCAAAAGAGACCCACAAGGTCATGTGCAACAGTTTGATCTTATTACTTCAATAAACTATCATTTAAAGTAGCAACCATTTAATTTCTAACAATAAACAATGGTACATTTCAACCAAAAGTATATTATTCTTTTCTATCTCTTTTCTTCCACTTAGCTGCTCCCTTTCAACTTGCTTCTTATTCATATTTACAGTGCCTTATGTGAGATTGTGCAATGCCATCTGTGAAAGCATTACTCTCTTGTTAACTTACTTTTGAATATGTCCCAAATGAAGTATAGTTGGACAAATTTCATGGAGGATGAAAAATTGGATAGCTGGCACATTATCTAAAGTGCTACATTTATTATTATTATTATTATTATTATTATTATTAGTAGTAGTAGTAGTAGTAGTATTTAATCTTGAATTTGATTCACAGTCTAAGATTGGTAAAAACTTAACAGCTCAAGTCCTAACCTAAGAGTGGTTAAGGTAACATCTGAGTATATAGGCAGTTCTGAGTACAGTGGGGTTTTTGCAGTCAGAATATTCAGGTCTAATAAATTCAGGATATCCATGTATCTAGGAAGCTCTTTGAGTATTGCTCCAAGAGCTCTATTACTATTGGTATACAACCATTGATTCTTCCTCCAAAATCGCTCAACTTCAATTTGCAAATCACAATATTTTGATATTGTTTTCTAGCTATTTCTCTTCAATACGTGCATCACCTTTTGCAATATCAATGAACCAGACTTTTTTCTTTTCCACAATTGTGATGTCAGGCATATTGTGGGCCAGATGCCTGTCTGTTTGGGTCCAAAAGTACCACAGGATCTTGACTTGTTTATTTTCAAGAACTTTTATCAACTTGGTGTTCCCAGTGAGTTTTGTTACATTTGAACCCAAACTTCTGGCAAAGCTTCCAATGTATGATTTTGGCAATTTGATCATGACATTGTAGATAATCAGTCTGTGAGATTTTACTGCAGCCACTGATAAGGTGATCCACTGTTTCATCTTTCTCATTGCATAAGTGACATTTGCTGTTGTTACTGACAAGTTGAATTTTTGCTTTCATGGAATTGTTCTTGGGCAGCCAAAATGAAGCCTTCAATTTCTTTCTTCAGCACCCTGATCTCAACCAGCTCCATGTTAGCTTTGTATCTACCTTTCTTTCAATGTTCTTTAGGTATTGATTATGCATAGGCTTCTTTTTCCAGTTAGAAACTCAATGCTCAATTGTTTCCTTTCGATATTCAGTCTTATTGTTTTCAAGAGGTTTCCCTTGTTTACCTACTTTTGCTTTTTTATGTAGTCATTTAAGCCATGATTTTCCTCTTCCACAGTTTGTTTCACCCGTAAGAGTCCTCTGCCACCCTGAGTTCTAGGCAAGTACAATCGATCAATATCATTTTTTGGGTACAGAGGATGGTGCATTGTCATTAGTTTTCTTGTTTTTCAATCCAAATTATCAAGTTCTAGCTGAGTCCAATCAATTATTCCAGCTGAGTATTGTATTACAGGCACTGTCCAGGTATTAATTGCCTTTATCATATTTCCTCCACTCAGCTTTGATCTCAAGGTTCTCTCTCGGTTTGTTAAGGTCAGCTCTTTTGAAGTTCAAGACACTGGTTGGATTGTTTTCTGTTGCTAGTGTTTGCGTTATATTAAATTCCAGTATGATATGGTCACTTTTGCCCAAGGTTCCGTCAATTTCAACTCCCTCTATCACTTCTTCTCTATTAGTTAGAATTAAGTCCAGTATGGCTTTACGTCTAGTTCCCTCCTCCACCTTTTGGATGACGAAGTTGTTGGCTAGGTTAGTTAGGAATCTGTTTGATCTCCCGCTCGCTGCAGAGTTTGTCTCCCAGTTGATATCTGAAGTCTCCCATTACTACTGTGGTATGCTTCCTACATACATTTGTTAACTGGTTGGCAAAGAGTTCATCTATTTCTTCTGATTGGTTGGGTGGCCTCTAATATACACCTATGGTGATGTCACTTTTTTTCTCTTTTATATTGACCCATTACATTCTGGAAAGATTTTATTTTGGATCATATGCATTTCTGTAGATATATAGTGTTCTCTTACATATAGTGCAACTTCCCCTCCTCTTTTTGTAGACCTGTTTCTTTTGGGCAATTTGTATCCATCCATCAGTCCATTCCATTCATGGGTTTCGTCCCACCAGGTTTCCTGTAATGCCAACTATGTTATACCCTCCCTCGTATACTATTGCTTCTAGTTCACCCTGTTTGTTCCCCAGGCTTTGAGCATTTGTATATAAGCATTTAAGACTGATGATAAGGGTAATAATAAATCACCCTGGAAGATGACTCTTCTAATGTTGATAAGCCCATATTTTTCATTTCCACTACCAATTCCATTTTCCATTGCTTCATTATTTTTCTATAAACTTTCTCATGTTTTCATTGACATCAGTTGTTTCCAAGCATTTGATGATCCAACTAAGTGATAATAAATGAAATAATTTTTTATAGTCAATCCAGGCCATATGGAAATTAGTTTTTCAGCTTTTGCAATTTTTGAAAACTATTTTATCAGAATCTTTGTACTTCTGCCTTTCCTTTTATTTCCTTTCTGTTCTACTGGAAGGATGTTGTTTTCTTCCAAATAATCTTGGATGTTATCTGCTATTATGTCTGTGAGAAATTTAAACATTATAGACAAGTATGTTATTATCCTATAGTTTTCTGGTGTTGCCCCTTTCACTGGCTTTATTTGAATCAGATAAATTTTGCCAGTTATTAACCAATCACTGATCTCTTCTTTATGCAATACTTCATTAAGCTGTTTAGCTATAATTGGATGTAAATTAGTCAGATATTTGAGCTAAAAGCGATGCAATTGATGATTTTCAGGAGATGTCCAATTTTTAATCTTTTTCATTCAATTTTTAACCATTTCTGCTATTCTTAGTTCTTCCATTTGATTTTTACTAAATCCATCTTCAAATTCTTTTATCGCCCCAGCATTTTTATTATAGTCTTGTTGATTTTTTCATAGATCTTTCAAGAACTGGATTGTTTTCTTTTGGCTTAGTTTTCCATTTTCAGAATTTCCATTGCTATTTATACTCTGGTAGAATCACTTCTGGTCTGACTGAAATAGCTGACTTTGTTTAATTTGAATGATTTGGGTTTCATTATATTTCATTTTCCCCATAGCATTCAACAAACTATTATTTCTTCCTTTATGATTTCCGAAGCTGCTTCAGTTTTTCTGATGCTAAATCAATATTTTTTTAATTAGGTTTGTCTTGATTCTTTCATTCTTCAATTTTTTCCCCTTTCGTGTTCTTTAAATTACTACTTGCATCTGATCTTAATTTCTTAATCTTGGTCTGCAGTCTGATCTTCCACTTTGGGATTGAATGTACTTTTTATTTTGCTTTTCTAATTTTGATACATGAGCTTTTCTGTAACCATCACTGCTACACTATAGGCAAGCTGATTGGTTTGTTTGATAGATTTTTTTTTAATCCTTGTAAGCGTCTTATTCACACCCTTCATTATAGGTGTCAGATCTCTTGGGGGCACTACTTGCAGTGCTGGCAGTCTTTGTCTTTCTATTGGAAAATCTGCATACGCTATAATTTTCTTTTTTAATTATAATTGTCAGGGGAGTCAATCCATAGGTTGTTTCAGTGCTGGCTGTACTGGTTCTTTAGTTATTATTTCTCCTAAGTTATCATTTCTGTAGTTTGTGTCAGTGATTTCCTTTATATTTGAAATTGTTATTGTCTTGAGTTTCTTCTACTGTTCTACTATGGTTTTGGGGTCTTCCTTTTTCACAATTTTTCTGAATCTCTTCCAGTTCTTCATCCCTGAATATATTATTTCTGGTAATTAATCTCCTTTAATCTGCTAACTGTTGTTCAGTAATATTTGAGTCTGGATGAATTATTTTCCAATGTTTAAACATTTGCTTTCAGTATCCTCCCTTTGTTGGTTCCGATTTATAATACAGGTAGTTTATTTACAGTCAATTTACAGCAGTTCATTTAGTGACCATTACAACACTCCTGAAAAAAGTGATTTATGATCATTTTTCACACTTACGGTCCTTGCAGCATCCCTATGGCCATGTGATCAAAATTCAGACGCTTGGCAACTGATTCATATTTATGACGGTTGCAGTGTCCCAGGGTCTTGTGATCACCCTTTGCAACCATCTGGCAAGCAAAGTCAAATGGGGAAGCCAGATTCACTTAGCAACTGTCTTACTAACTTAACAACTGCAGTGATCATTTAAAAACTGTGGCAAGAAAGGTGGTAAAATGGAGCAAAACTCAGTTTGGGCTCAATTAAGGTCGTAAGCTGAGGACTATCTGTAGCAGGGCATAATGGTGTAATTTTCCCATATAGTATACTTTTGTCTGTGGTTGTTGTACTTCCAGTACATCTGCAGCTATAGCTCCTGAGTCCAATTGCCCACTTTTCAACCCACGCTCAGGAATTCTAACATCTGATCCGATCCTTGTTGAATAACAGAAAGCTAGGTTAGGTATTTCCTTAGTGCAGGGGTCTTCAAACTTGGCCCTTTTATGACTTGTGGACAAGCTGGCTGAGGAATTCTGGGAGTTGAAGTCCACAAGTCATAAAAGGGCCAAGTTTGAAGACCCCTGCCCTAGTGAATCCAGCAGTGGTGTAGGTAATTCTCGACTTATGACCAGCTACTTAATGACCATTCAGAGTTATGATGGCTCTCTCCAGGGCTATTTAGGACCTGGATTTGAAGTTTTGATGCCCTTTCCCATGATCATGTGATTTCTGGCACAAAAGCATCCACTGCAATGAAATCACTTAACAACCAATGGTGGGATTGAAATACCTGAACAACCAATTCTATTATGTGATGCAGGCCTGGGCCTCCGATGCCTAGAACAAACTTCCGGAAGTGGCATCATGCACTTCTGGTGGGCCATCCTAGACCTGGGAGGCCTCCTCCAGGCCTATGCCTAGAACAGACTTTCGGAAGTATCCTCAATGCACTTCTGGTGGGCCATTCTAGCCCTGGGAGGCCTCCTCCAGGCCTCCGATGCCTAGAACAGACTTCCAGAAGTGGTATCCATGCACTTCCGGTGGGCCGTTCTAGGCCTGGGAGGCCTCCGAGGCCTAGACTGGAGTTTCAGAAGCCAGCCGGTTCTCTGAATTCAGGTAAATTTAGCTACTGGTTCTCCCAAACCGGTGCAAACCAACTGAATCCCACCACTGTTAACAACCATTTCATTTGCTTAATGGCCATGATCATAAAACCAGGCACAGTCATGTGGTGACCTATTTAATGACTGCCATGATTTACAAACTTAATTCTGGGTTCAAATGCAGTCTTACATCGAGGACTATGTGTACTTCTGTCAATTCTTCCATAAAATGAAGTTCTAAGGATATCCTGTCTTGTGCTTTGATTTGTGGCTTCTGCAACCCAGGAAGCAATTGGCTGTTCTAGTAGCAGATGAGATAACAGAAGGAGGGAGAGCCTGGCATTTCTTCATGCAGCAGCCACTCCATGAGATAAGCACAAAGATGTCACAATGGAGAATATGCACTTCTGACATAAATCCTTTTCTTGATCGGGAGAAAGATAATCAACTTTTTAAAGCAATTATTAAAACTAAAAGGCTTAAGTCTGCATAATCTGACAATGTGCAGAATGGTGGAATAAGTGATGGATAAGCGATAAAATGAAAATCCTATCAGGAAGCTTCAGTCTTATTAGATAAGCTGATCCCACACATAATCTAATGTGTGATTTGCGGAGGGAGTAGGAGGTGTAATACCCAAGTGTCTGAATGTATTAAAACTGTAGGACATTTCAGACTCTTGATAAATTTGTGGTTCAAAGTTTGGACCCACTTGCCAAGGCTCGTCCCAAGAGAGTGGGTGCTACTCTACCACTTATTATATGGAGAGCTCCTAGTTCCCTTCCCAAGAATATGGGCAGTTACCAATCATGTGAATGTTTTATTGGCAAGGAAGCTAGAAAACAGACCATTAATGTTAGTTTATTTATTAAACTTGTATGTCGCCCATTTCGCCTGAGGCGACTGAACTATTCTAGACAATATCCTTAACTAGCCAGGCCCTTTCTAGCTATGTTAGGATGCCAACTCCCAAACCTTAGTTAAGCTTGCTGGGAATTTTGGAAGTTGTCCCCAACAGATCTGGAAAGGACCAGGCTGGGAAAGACTGCCATTCATTCATTCATTCATTCATTCATTCATTCATTCATTCATTCATTCATTCATTCATTCAGTTTATAAATTGTAAATCTCAATTAGGTTACGTTAAGCAGCATACAGTAATGTACATAACAGAAAAACAGTATAAAATTACTGTAAAATTATCATTATTATAATATCCCTGGCACTTGGAGATCCGCAGCACTCAAGTCCCAAAGCCAAAAATTCCATTCTATACAGGAATTCAAGTTAAAGAATGGACAGTTGTACATTATATACGTCTGCCTAACAATGTATTTCCCTTCTTAGAAGCACACCTTGCATCATATACATAATAATAATAATGATGATGATAAAGTTGGAAGGGACCTCGGAGGTCATCTAGTCCAACCTCCTGCTCAGGCAGGAAACCCATTTCGGACAAATGGCTGTCCAGTTTCTTCTTAAAAACTTCCACCCGTTGCTTCTTGTCCTGCCTTCAGGCGCTTTGGAGAATAGCTTGACTCCCTCTTCTTTGTGGCAGCCCCTAAGATATTGGAACACTGCTATCATGTCCCCCCTCGTCCTTCTCTTCGTTAAACTAGACATACCCAATTCCAGCAACCGTTCCTTATATGTTTTAGCCTCCAGTAACCTAATCATCTTTGTTGCTCTTCTCTGTACTCTTTCTAGAGTCTCAACATCTTTTTTACATCACGGTGACCAAAACTGGATGCAGTATTCCAAGTGTGGCCTTACCAAGGCATTGTAAAGTGCTATTAATACTTCACGTGATCTTGATTCTATCCCTCTGTTAATGCAGCCTAGCACTGTGTTGGCTTTTTTGGCAGCTGCAGCACACTGCTGGCTCATATTTAAATTATTGTCCACTAGGACTCCAAGGTCCCTCTCGCAGTTACTACTATTGAGCAAGGTACCCCCTATACTATACCTGTACATTTGGTTTTTCTTGCCTAAATGTAGAACCTTACTTTTTTCACCATTGAATTTCATTTTGTTAGATAACGCCCAGTGTTCAAGTCTGTCCAGATCCTCCTGTATCCTAAGCCTGTCTTCTGGAGTGATTGGCTATTCCTGCCAGCTTGGTGTCGTCTGCAAATTTGATGAGTTCCCCATCTATCCCCTCGTCCAGATCGTTGATGAAGATGTTGAAGAGCACTGGGCCTAGAACAGAGCCCTGGGGCACCCCACTACACACTTCCCTCCATGTAGATGCGGTTCCATTGAGGACCACACGCTGAGTACGGCCGGTCAGCCAGCTACGGATCCATCTGGTGGTGATGCTGTCTAACCCACATTTTTCTATCTTATCAAGTAGTAGGTTGTGATTTACTTTGTCAAAGGACTGTATGAACTTGTATTGTTGTTGCTTTGATTTTATTTTGTTGGTGATCTTCCTAATTTAACTGCTGTCTATAGAATACAACAAATACAACTAGCCCTTTGAAAATTGGGGGATGGCTATTGATCATACCCCTCTTTGAAACAAATACAAGGGCTGGCAGAATAATGCTTCTGGTGGACACAATCCAGATAAGCCTCCTGACTGAATTAGTTGATCTCCCACTGTTGTTGTTGTTGTTAGGAAGCTTTTGAGCTGCAAAGGTCTCATGATATTCTGTTAACTTAAGAGTCCTGACATGTATATGATTTTGTTCATTTACATTTTGCTTTAATGACAAGCTGTCTGACCAGCTGCTGAGTGGGAGCCCCATTGTTCTCTTAATCTAGAGAAAGAATAGAAGGATTCTCACAAGAATAGAAGATGCTTTATGGCCCTCAGATCTCCTGCATGCCTCCCCCCCCCTTGTGATTTAGTGTGATTCTTCCCATAGCCCGGGTTAATTTTATTGTGTAGCTGATTCTCCAAAAGAAGAAAACAATGTGATTGGTAGGAAAGAATAATGGCAACATGCCAAGCTGAATAGCTCCAAGGGCAAAAGGAGGAAATGGATTTTCTGAGGTTGGGGGGAATATAGTAAGTTTTGAAAAATTAGATGCCATCTACTACAACTATGAATGGGACTCCAAGAAGCTATATGCATTTAGAAACACATGCAGCCTTCAAGATAGAAGCTATTTTGTTGAAATATCTTCAGGCAAGGTTTTCTCAGCCTCTGCTGGTCTCCTAGTGTTTGTGCCAGAGAAGCAGCTATCTCGGCATTGAGGGCAACTCATTCCCTCTTAAGGAATGACATTGGCTATTTGTCCCCAGCAGTGAGGTCTCTCACAGTGACACTGTGAAGGATGAGGGTTCCCTAAATATACCACGTCTGGATGTGGTCTTCAGCATCAGGGAAATCTTCCCTGTGCCCCCCCAAAAGGCTTTTTGCACATGGGCATCTTGCCCTTTAGTCAGTCTTCCCCAGCTTGATGTCTTCCAGATTGCTAGACTGCAGCTCAACCAGCATGAATCTCGGTTATGATGGCAATTGTCCAACACATCTAGAGCAGGGGTGTCAAACTGCCGGCCCATGGGCCAGTTGCTTCATGCGGAGGCCACGCCCACCGCAGCTCCGGCAATGCGAAGAAAGTCACGATACCTCGTGACACATCACATGACGCAGTGAGTTTGACACCTGTGATCTAGAGCAGACATGTCAAACACAAGGCCCGTGGGCCGGATGCATCCCGCAAAGTGGTTTCATGTGGCCTGCGAAGCCATCCTGGAAACAGTGATGGAACCGCCCCCGCTGCCTTGGCCCTGGCTCAGGCCGACCGGGAGCCAATGTACAATTTTGTGGTGGCCATCTATGCTGAAATGCATTCAGTCTTAGCTCCACAAGGCTGTCCAGAAACAGCGAGGAACCAGCCCCTGCTGTATTGGCCCTGCCGCCTGGGTGCATGCTGGGTTGGTGTCACCCTTTGTGAGGAATGAAGAAATGGACCATGCCTTGGTGCTTGCCCTGGTCCCACCCCCTTCTGCCAGAGACCCTCAGTTCTGTCCCACTCCTGCCCAGGCCCCCACAAGCACCCTTGACGCGAACCGATGTAGAGCTGGCCATACTCACCCAGTAGGCCACATCCACTCCATCCACGCCCACCCAGTAGGCTGCACCCACCCTGGCCACACCCACCCTGGCCCCCAAAGGGCAACCGCAATGCTGATGTGGCCCTCAATGAAATTGAGTTTGACACCCCTGATCTAGAGGAAAAATTATTTTTGCTCTTTTGCATGCTTTTTGAGAGAGAGAAATTTCACCTGTTTTTTTTAGCCTGGCTGCTGTTCCCATCTCTTCCAGCTTCTTGTCCACAAAAGATGGGAATCAGCTGTTGCAAAATAAGTCTTCCTCCGGTTGCATTAGAGGAGTGAAGAAGAGCAATGGATTTGCCTTCTAGAGGTTCCGGCAGCAGCAGTGTCTAGGGTAGATAATGAATGTGGAAAATCACTGAGCGTCGGTCAAGAGGGCTGGAGCAGCTCTTCCCTTGCCTCTTGGCACATGATGAATCCTATCAACTGGAACCTGTGTTAAACATAGCTTTTTCTAATTAATTACATATTGCTCTGTGTCTCTCCAAAGCTTTTAGCCATGCCGCCAGGCCTGTAGACATCAGTATGACATTAGCAGTGATGTTAGTGCTGCTGTTCTGCTCATTGTGGAACATGAATGTCACTGAGAGATAAGCAATCTTTTTTGAATGTGACCTTTTTTTTTAGCTAACTTGGCATTTGCTAAAGGAAAGCCATTTCATTAAAATTATCTGTATTTCTTATTGAGTATTAGTTAATCTGCAGGGACGATCTCCAATATATTTGCATTTAGAGAATGGACACATTCCCAGAAATAATAATAATAATAAAAAATAATAATTATCAACACTTTATCAACCTTGGCACTTTTTAGTTTCCATTTTCCTTGTGTGCTTCAGCTAATGTTTTCTTGCAAAGGAACTTTCAAAGAGACAACACTCATCGAAACACAAAAATCTCAGGGTTTTCAACACCATTAAAGCAGGTGCTTGCAAACCTTGAACTAGCTTCCATCATAGTGGTTAAATAAAACAAATGCATCATAGTTACTTAGTTGTCCCAGTATTATATCTGTGTTTAGGTACATGTGTGCTTATTGCCCCAACCAGAACCCCAATAGTAATTGTTTCTGTGTGAAGGGAGATTCTTGCAATAACTACTCTGAATCTTAAGTGCTATATAACAGGGCTTTTCAACCAGTGGTACGGGTACCACCTGTGGTACATTGGCACCTGGCAGGTGGTACGCGACCATCCTAGAAAAGTGGTAGTGGGGGAGGGGAATGAGCTGAACCGGTGGCAGCACCGCACAAGCCTGAGCGAGAGATGGCTGGAGCTGCAGGGCTGTCAGGGCTCAGTGGAAGCGCCAGGATCAGCGCCAGGCTCCAGCTGGAGCTCGGTGCTGATCCTGGCGCTTCTGCTGAGCCCAGAAGAAGCGCCGATCAGCTGGAATGTTGCAGCATCTCCAGGGTCTTGTGATTTACATTCAGATGCTTGGCAACTGATTCATATTTATGACGGTCACAGTGCCCCAGGATCATGTGAAGTGACCAAAACCTGCTGCAACCACCTAGCAGACGGGGGGAATAAAAACCAAACAGCCCCCCCACCCCACCCCTGCTGCCAATCCTCAACAGAAATGCTCACAACAATGAAAACCTCGGACAGGAGGAAGAGCACCACTGGGTGGGCAGGCAGGTGTCTTGCTCGGCTGTGGCTTGGGGGGCACTTTTTTCAGTGCCATTGTAACTTTGAACAGTCACTAAGCGAACTGTTGTAAGTCGAGGACTACCTGTACTTTATCACTTTTTTCCTTTTTGGGGGGGGTCATCAAGTTTTGGACACCTTGCTAGGCGACTGGTGGTACTCGGATGTTGCCATATTCTAAGAGTGGTACAATGGGTGAAAAGGTTGAAAAGCCTTGCTATATAAATAGGAAGAGCTTTCTTAACATTGGACTTCGAATAAGGAACCTCTGCCAGTCCAGCTGGTATTTAGTTCCAACTTCTATCAGAGTCAGGGATGGTGGAAAAGATGAGCCAGCTGCATTTAGAGAGTTCCAAGTTGCCCAACACAGATTAGACAGATTAGTTGCCCCTCTAGCCAAACTTTCTATTCCTCAAAGTAGCCAAACAGATACTTCTGGAGAGTTTCAAAGCAGGACACTGTCGCTCAGAAATCTTGACCTTGAATGTGGAAGCTTTAGTTGGGTAATTCAGCCAATAGTGCGGACAGAATGACCGTCCTTGCTTTATCTTTCAAGTTATCCAGTGTTCTCTTTCCACGCACCCCCTATAGGGACGTTTTTTCCGAGAGTGCTAAGGTCACGTTTCCGGCACAAATGTGTGAATAATACTGGCAGAGAAATCTGTGGCGTCTGGCCCCACATCTTATTGCAGGGACTGAAGAACAACTTTACAGCTGGGGGAAGACTTTTGTGGGCAGATATTTTTTGCATGGCTCAGGGCGGTAGTGGACGGAGCAGTGAATTGATGACATCAACATCAGTTACAATGAGTAGGCCAGTTGTATGAGAAAGCTACTTATGATCACCTTACTCCCTCTGTAAGTATTCATGAGCAGGCATTACCTGCTCACCTCCTGCAACACGAGATCCTAGCATTTAGAAATTGCTTCTGCACTCCCAAGGGTATATACAGGTAGTCCTCACTTAGCAACCCAAATAGGGAACAGAATTTTCATCCCTAAGTGAAGCAGTTGGTAAGCAAAACATCACATAGTGTAAATGCACCACTTAGCAACAGCAGTCCCAGTTGCAGTTGATAGACAAGGACCTCACATGCTTCTCCTGCCCTGCTGTGGTTGCCTCCATTTCAACTCTCCCCATCTTCCTTTCTTCCTCCATCTTTGCTTGTTTGGCCACACTGAATTCTTCCACTACCGCCTCCCCCTGCTGCTCCTGACTGCCCCTTTACAGTTTTCTTCTTCCCACTGCTGATGAAGCACACCCAGCCAAGGCAGTTGCTGACCCTTCATGAGGCCACATAAGGCTTTTCTGAAGTCTTACATGGCCTCCACAAAACTGCACAGGGCCTCCAGGAAGGTCCAGCAGCTGGGCACATCCCAGCAGCAGTAAGAAGACAGCAGGGGAAGGCATTAGTGGCGGAGTTCAGGGCAACCAAAAGAACAGAGATGGAGGGACCATAGGAGGTGAGTGAATCACACTGGTGGTGGATGTGGATGGGCTGCCAAGTGCTTGAATTTTGATCGTATGACTGCAAGGGCCCTGCAACGGCCATAAATTTGAGGACTGGTTGTAACTGCCATTCGTTCAGCACTATTGTAACCTCAAGTGATTGCTAAACATGAATGGTCATTAAGTGAGGACTACCTGTATTACGTAAAGATGCCAACCACACAGCATATCTCTTGGTAAAACTAAGTTACGTGCTACTAATAGGGAGACCTTGGTTTTCAGTGGCTGACTCTGAACTCAAAAATAAAAGAGTGTTGGGGGAAGGAAAAGCCTCTGATCAAAGGAACTATGTGTGACAGTGGAATGTGCAGGTTGCTTCACTGAGATTACTGAGGTTAATCTGTCACAGAGAGACATGAGTATTTGGGGCAACCATGGATTCCCTAGAAAAGGATTTTTAGGACTTTCTAGGAAGTTGATAGTTCCTGCAGGGGCTTTTGCCCTCTGCATTTTGAAAGGCTGGTGAAGATGGTCACCCTGTCTAGGTTCTAGCCCCTGAAATGACTTTTTCATTCAAGGGAAGATCATCAGTGAGCTAACACAGGTGAGGAGGCAAAACCCTAGCAAAATTTTTTTTGCTCTGCTGGATTTCCTAGAGCAGCGGTTCTCAACCTGTGGGTCGGGACCCCATTTGGGGTCGATCAACCATTTCACGGGGGTCGCCAAGCAAGGCTGTCCGCCATTTTTTTCCCCTTTTCCAGCGGGTGCCTTACCTCCCTTGAGCTGGGCCAGCTGGTGGTCGGCCTGCTCCGTCTCTGCTGCTTGCCAGCTACGCCTCGGCCAGCGCAGGGGGCGGAACCACGCATGCGCGGCCCTCCCGGGCAGGGAAAGTCCTCGACTTACGACCGGTTGGGTAGTCCTCGACTTACGACTGGTTTAGTCCTTGACTTATGACCAGTTTAGTCCTTGACTTACGACCGGTTTAGTCCTCAACTTACGACCGGTTGGGGGTCACGGCATTAAAAAGGCTGAGAACCACTGTCCTAGAGAAATCAGAATTGGAAAGATTCTCCACGAAGACCAGGGAAGATGTTGGATGAAACAGTTCCTTGCTGTTGTTAGGGATCTGTTTGTCCAAGGCAGAGTGCTGTGGATTCATTTCATGTTGTTGGTGGCGGCAATGGTCTGACGCACCCGGCTAGCCTGGCCAAATGTCCGAAGGGCAGTCTTGACAAAAGTGAAAGCAGACTGCTCGGGGTTTTTGGCCAAAGATTTATACCATCCTTTCTTTTTTATATTGTTTCTCTTCACCATGCCGTATATTGGTGCATTCAGTGTAATACTCATAAAATACAGATAAGATATTTGAATACATTTCAAAAATTGCTTCCAATGTTGACAATTGTTTTCGGCTTCTATAAAATGTAAACATAAAGTGTTTTGTTTGGCTGAGACTTTGGTCTTGCAGTCAACTGACCTAATAATTGCATTTTAACCTACAGTGTATAAATCATGAAATAGCCGAGACTGTTGGTATAATGTAGGTGCTAAAGAGTCACAGGAATGGGGTGGATGTCATGGAGACACCTAGTGGTTTAACATGTAGATGTCTTAGAGTTATATTCTTGCTGTTTTCCTAAATGAGAAGTTGAGTGTTGCTAAAAATCTTAATACTTTGGGGGAGGAGAGTGCATTTTTTTGAAACTATGGCAAAACAATTTTCTCCTGGTAGACTGCTAATGTATGTATTTTTATGTATTGTTATTTCTCCTCAGATTTCTTTTTAGCGTGTTAACTACCCCTTATTTTAGGCTCATAACTATATTTAATACCTAAACGTTAAAAAAGTGAAACTGATTAAATTTCTTTGCTTCAGGAGGTGGAGATTGAATGTCACTTGTTTAAACATATTGTATAAACAACTGATACTCAATATCCATCCCTGAAGCACTTGACTACAGGGATTGTATAAACGAGCTAAATTTGTATTTATTTGTATCCCACCTTAATTGTTTTTGCAAATAACTCAGTCTTAGTTTCAGTTTCCCAAATATAGGGATATATCCCCAGAGTTAGGTCAAAAAAATTCAAGATGGCAGCCATGATGGTGTTTTTTTTTCAGGGACAGAAAAAAATGGGTGGAGCTTCAATTACACCATGATGACCACCATTTTTACATTTTTGACCACACCCTGGGGATACCCTCCATGCAGCTGAGTCTAATACTATAAATTTATTTCTACAAAAATAAGGAAAAGTCTTCCTTATTTTTGTAGAAATCGCTGAATATATTGCGGTTAAGTATTCTGGTTGGGCCACCTAGATCTGAAGGTCTTCTCCAACTGCACTTATATTCATTTTTGATTCTAAGAAATTGTCTTCATTTCATCAGCCCATGAATGAGAAACATTTCAGTCTTCTGAATTGCACCAGTGGTCTTATAATATTTGAACAGAGACAACAGAGCGGCGGGGGGGGGGATATTTCACATGGAGGAGTTTTCTGCCGATTCAGAGATGGGAAGGTGCAGAGGAAAGATCCTCACACCACTGTGTGATTTCCAGGAATAAATTGATGAGCCATCATCTGCATATCTATTCACTCTATAAACTGGAAACACACAGAGATCCAGAGAATTTTTTGGGAACAGAATTTAACAGATTATTTCCATTCTAGTGGTTAATCATTTGGAAAGCATATGAACCCGAATATGAATTTATATTATAAGGCAGCCCAAGAAGAAACCCTGGGGAAGTTACTCTTTTTCCTCATGCTCTGATTTTTTTTTTTACCTTGCCTTAAATAGATGACTGAAATTATCTGAAAAGGATTTTTTTTCTTTGCTATTGTAGTTAAAATGATGAGAAGAAAATTACCAGGTTAATTTCCTAGTACTGGGTTTCTGTTCAACAATTAAAGCTGGAAGGACACACACACACACATACACACAGAAACACACAAACGGACACACAAAAACACTGACTGGTTACAGCACTTTGAGGAAACAAAAAAGCAACTGTATAGTAACTGAATAAAGGTGGGCTCCTTTTTCTCTGGGTTTCAATCTAAACAGACAACAGTAGGTAAAAACAAAGAGTAAAGAAAATGAAAAAATAGTAGAGAATTAAGCCTGGGGGGAAAAAATCAGCATTTTTTTCAAATCTTTGAAACTGTTTAAAACTAAAATAGATATGTAAAATCTAGTGCATTAGTGCAATGTAACCAAGATTTAACAGATATTTTCTACTTTAAAAGAAATGAAGTGGTGGAATTCAAAGAAAGAAACCAGAGCACAAACAGATGAAGGAACTAGAAAAGAAAAAAAAGGAAAAGTGTGAAGTGTTTATATGACTTGTATTTAATATTATAGAAAAGCAAAAGCCTAGATAATAGAAAGCATGAATGAAATGAGAGATGAAGAAAATGAAAGAACGCGCGGTTAAAACAGAGAAATGTGGCTGGAGATAAGCAGCATAAGCAAGGCCATTTGGGAATATTAAATAATATAGCCTGCATAAAGAAAATTAAACAATCTTGCGTTCTTACTGTAATTAGCTGAAAAAGAAGAACGAAGCACAGTCACTGGTTAAATGGGAAATGACAAGATTTAGTTCTGACAGTTCTAGGAATGGCAAAGATCACAGAGTCAACCCTACTTCTTCCTTTGGGGAGCATGGTGGTGGAGGGGAAATCAATAAAAAAGCTGTAATTTTAGACAGATTTCTTAAGGTGGTATATAAGGCTTAGGGTCAGAAATATTGGAAATGATAAATCAAAAGTTCTCTGATAACTTAATGATAGTTTCAAAGCATGAAAAGGTGTCTGTCAAGTTGTTAAAACAGGCAACCCTTTGAAAGAAATGAAGTAGCTGCGCCGATCTATGGATCTGGGTTTTTCTGTTGGGATTCCTAGAGCTCTCAAAGCTAAATCTTGTCATTCCCTTTTAACCAGTCACTGTGATTCATTCATGGATTATCTGTAATATATCAGTTGGCAGGCTTATGACATCATGAGATCTTTTCACTTTTCCCTATCTTATGAGTTCAGTCATTGAGGTGCACAATACAAACTCTTTTTGTTGCCTCTCCTCTTGGTGTTATGGAGCAGAGAGAGAAATATCCTATTGATGTCTGCCATGCTCCGTTTTCCTTGACAAACTGGAAACCTCTGAAACTTCCTTCTTCCATAATTTGTTATGAAGGAGTACATTCTGTTACATTCATACCATTACATCTTATACAGTCCTACAGTTATTTACCTCTTTGAGTTTAAGCTGGTTTTCCACCAGGAAAGGACCCTAAATTTGTAGCCAAGCTAGAGTGTATCTGGGTGCAAAAGAAAAAAAAAATTCCACAAAAGAGGAATTGCAGCATCCTTGCCAGGCTGCTACTGATTGGGACAGGTGAGCTGCAGAGTAAATACGATACATCCAAGAAACCTCCTTTGACCAGCCATTTTCCCAACTTCTGTTATTGGTGAAGGAAGACAGTTGCCTGTCCTTTATCCTTTCTGCCCTTCGACATTCCTCTCTGCATACAGGATGGGAAGGAAAGTTTGCAATGCCTACAACCTTCAAAAATATCCCAGAGATCTGAGGAGGATTGGACCTTGAGATAGACAAGCAAGTTTCACATTTTTTTTGCGCTGTGCTTTTTAATTTTAAATCGGAGATGAAAAACAACTTATACTTAGCTCCCAATGTTCCTTCTGAGTAAGTCTCTGTATTGTATTTTATCTTTAACTTTATTATATTTGACAATGTCATTAGGTGTCCTTTTTTCTTTTTATCCCTTTTTGTAAAACAAAGGAAGCAGATCTTTTTAGCTGCTTTTCAAAGAAGGCTGCCTATGCCCTTTGTGCCCTCTGCATTATTCTGGCAGGGCCCTTATCTAATTCTTTCTTCTTGCTTAAACTTGCTTAAATCAGTTGTTCCAATGATGGCTTGACAGAGACTGATAAAAATGTTCTCTGTCTCTCTGTTAAATAAAGTAATTCCCTTTATCATTCCAAACTGGCTGAATGACCTTGCAGTCCAATGTTCCATATTTGGGGGGGGGATAATATTCTCATCTAAACGGCCCTTTTTCCCCCCTTCCCTCACTCCCACTTTCCACAATACGATTTTCATTACTCTCATTTGACCCGTAGAAATAGATGGGAGGCCTAAAGTTGAAGGACCCACAATGCAGATATGGCACAGGTGCTTAGTCAGATTGGTGGTGGATTATTTTTTTTTGAAGGCGAGAAGACCACAAATAGGTGTTTCCAAACCCTACATGTTGCTGTCCCTCTCTTTGCTTATAAGGGGCCTAATTTAGGTAAAAGGCATGTAAAAGTCATTTTTATTATGCCTATTCCTAATCCTATTATTAAAACACAAGGACATATAGCAGTAATGGTGAACCTTGCCCCAAACCTGCTCCGTCCCCTGGCCCACCCCCGCTCCACCCCCCTGGCCCACCCCCACCCCCCGCTCCACCCCCACTCTGCCCTGCCCTGCCTGCCCGCAGGGCCACCCACCACCTCCATGGCCCGCCACAGATCGCCCAGGGGCCTAGCAGTCCCATGGCGGCCACACCCTCCGCCCATGCCCTGCAGCATCAACTGCAAGCGATGGGACATGAGGGCAGAGTCTTGTCCTTGCTGCCCAGCTGCCATGTGCTTGGCTGCGCTGCTCTGTGTGGGCCACGTCCGGGAGCGACTCTCCTCTGGGGTGGCTGCTGGTGAGGAGGGGGCTGCAGGGGGAGGCAGGGATGGGGCGACAGCATGCGTGCCCACAGAGAGGGCTCCGAGTGCCACCTTTGGCATGCGTGCCATAGGTTCGCCACCACTGACATATAGTGTCTTCCCACAATTTCTAATCAAGGGATATATGTGTTAAGTATGTGGTAGGAACCCCAAAAGGGTGTCAGTTGATCCAGCTGTTGGATGTACTTTTCAACTGTGATTTCTCCCTGCTAATAATAATTTGGTATTGCCTTCATATTTAAAAATATCCTTGCCATTAAGTCCTCTAGAACAGGTATGCATAGTTTACAGCATTCTGCTGGACTTTAGCCTGTGTCTAAATTTTGAACTCCTTCTTAATTATTAGCCCTTTTTCTCCATATACTTCCTTTTGGCTTCTCAGCTTGTTAGTGAGCTTGTTGTTCATTCATAACGCTCTCTTGTTCTATTTCTTTCCTCTGTTTTTATGTCGTTTTGTTCAGTAACTTGTTTTCCAAGCAGGCTCATCCCTCTTGGCTTGTTTATACTTTAGAAATTTGAGCTACAATTTGCACTTTCTCTCTGAATTCATTAAAATAAATCCAAAATTTATGTCTGGCTTTTTTCAACTTCAACCATGCTAGTTACGTTGAACCTCACATATTATTTTTTACAAAATGTCTATAATGTTCAGTTCATTAACGAAGTCCTCTCTTTAATCAGAATTAGAATTTTACTTTTTGAAACATAAAATTGTCCTTAATAGAGATCAGTCATTGCTTGGCCTGTCCACTCTTAGCTGAATGAGTCTTCAAGCAACTACAAGACTAGTTGAATCTCATGTCCCTAGCATGTCCCCTTTAGTACTTGGAGGGTTGATTTAGGGCTGGTCCACACAAGCAAATCCAAAACAAGAACACACCACTTAAAGAGGACAGACCACCCACAACATTGTTCTCTGCTCAAACCCAGCTCACTGAGATGACTTATCCCCACTTTTCCTGCTACATATCAAACATACATAAAACATAGAACATAAAATCATAAGGCAAGAAAGGAACTTGGAGGTCTTCTAACTCAACACCCTGCCCAAAGCAGGACTCCTTATACCACCCTTGACGTATGTATGGATGTCCAATCTTTCTTTTTTTTTCTTGAAAACCTCTCCAGCAGTAGAGCACCCACAACTCCAGGAGGCAAACTCTTCCATTGGTTAATTTCTCTCACTATCGGAACATTTTCCCTTAGTTCCAGGTAGGGTCTCTCTTTAATGAACTCCCACCCTTTGCTTCTTGTCCTACCCTCAGGTGCTTTGGAAAATAAGCCAACCCCCTCAGCTCTGTGACTGCCCCGCAGTTACTGGTACAAGTACCCAAATAGTATTTTCTCATTGGTGCCAGCTCTGAGGTGCTCGCCTTTCTTGCCCCACCTATCAGATTGATCAGACCTCTTGCTGCTTACTAATTAGATCAGGGGGTCTTCATGCTTGGCCCTTTTATGACTTGTGGACTTCAACTCCCAGAACACCTCAACCAGCGTGCCTGGCTGAGGAATTCTGGGAGTTGAAGTCCACAAGTCATAAAAGGGCCAAGTTTGAAGACCCCTGAATTAGAGGGTAACGCAAAACACAGACACGTCTAATGTCAGGATTCTGAGCTCACCGTCCTTACTCCGTCCCCGCCTCTGCACACACATCTGCACAATCATTCCCGTTTCACCTCCGAACTATCCTACACCCACAGACCAAGGCTCCATTGCGCCCAATCTGATCTGCAGTTCAATTGCTTTCTTCTTCTTTTTCATCCGAAAATAAGGCTCATAGGCTCCTTTCAGCTCAACGTTTGGCCCGGGATTGCGCCGATGGGCATCGCCCGCGGGGCCTCTTTTCCCTCCCCTCAAAGCGCCTGCAAGAGGAAGCATTTTTTTGACCTGGCGGGCGACGAGCACCAGGGGGCGCTGCCGGGCCCAATTGCTCCCGCCGGCGGGCAGGGCCAAGGGCGAAGAGGCGGGGAGGGCGGACGGCGCCAGCTTCACTCCGGGCGAGACGCGCCGATGAGTTCGGCGGTGCAGCAGCTCATGAAGGTGTTTGTGACTCGCAGGATCCCCCCGGCGGGGCAGGCGGCCTTGGCTCAGGCCGGCGTGTGAGTGGCTCGCCTTGCTTCTTAATGCAAAGAGAGGAAGGGGCTCTGTTGATTTTTCCCGAAGGGGGTGTGTGTGCGGGTCTTCTATTTCCTCAAGGATTTGATCTTTGGAAAGACCTGCGCAGGAGCGGCCATTGCGGGCGACCCTCCCCGGTTGGAGGGGGGGGGTAGGGAGGCGGGAGGTCCCGGTTTTCCAGGGCTGCAAACATCTGGACGATTAGCACAGCCAAAACTGACGCTTCTCAACCCGTTGCTGACATCTGGGGACCGTCCGGAATTTTGCAGCCGGGATGCGTGTCCAAACTTTCCTTAACATGCTTGTGGGGGGGGGGGGAACATGGTCAAAACCTTGCTTCCCGTCAGAGCCGAGGATTCATTGTAACTGGTGCGGAGCAGGGCCGCGTAAAGGGCCCGCGGCTGCAATGGGCCCGTTGCCCTCTAGCGGGGCTACAAGCGCGGGGCGGGCGCGGGTTGCTGCAGTCCGAGGTTCCCGCTTTGCTGCGGCTTCCTTCTTCCCGGGGGCGGGAGGGGGACGTGCAGGTATAACCACGAGTTCAAACTGTTACGTGTTAGCCAACGGGCAGATCCGGCTGAGAAGAACGTTCTCCCCAAGCTGAATTTTTACTGCTCGTTTCTCAGACGTTTCTCCTCCTTTCTCCTTCATTCTTTGCCCCCCGTTTGGGGATTATTCTGCTGTGAAGACACGGATTGGACCTCTCGTTTTTGCAGCAGTCCGTCTCAAGTGTTAATTTAGAGCAGGGTTCCAACCTTGGCTGGCTGGGGAATTCTGGGAATTCAAGTCCACAAGTCTTAAAATTGCCAAGGTTGGACACCCCCGATTTAGAGCAACAAGGGAGATCCACAGTTGCTCTTGCCTTCACCCGCCTAAATTCCTCAAACTAGCTTTGGCCAAGATTGATAGAGCAACATTAAAGCCATATGTACAGTAACTAGGTCTTATTAAAAATTCCCACTTCTGCCAAAATTATTATCGTCCTTCACAGTTGTTGGCCAGTCCAAACCGAAGAAGGTCATAGCTCTCAGGATCTTCTGTAGTGGATCCCTGGGAGTGGAAATTATTGGGAATTACTCTGTGATTGGGACTCAGTGTCTAAAATGCAAGTCCATGTACATGTTATCAATAACTTACTTTTCGTGAAATGTTTAACGGGGCGAGCTTTGGTTTATCAAATTTGTTAACTCGTGAGAAGGAATAGCTGGCTTTTCATTCTTTTCATTCTCTGAGATAGGAAAACACGAATAGCAGAATAACCCTGAAGTTAAGTAACTTTGCCCTACAGTCCCAAAATGTTTACATTTATTTTTGCAATTAATTGTCCTTGTTTTATTAAGCAATAAAAGTTCGCAATCTTCAGAACATTGGATTGCTGCCTGGTCTAATTTTGGTCTGCTTCTCCCTTCCCTTTTAGTTGCAGCATCCAACAGTGGGATTCAGAGGAACCAATCCCACAGGCAGAATTGTTAGCAGGGGTAGCTGGCAAAGATGGGCTCCTGTGTCTCCTGTCTGACCAGATAGACAAGGAAGTCTTAGATGCAGCAGGTGAGCATGCAGAAAGTGGTGACCTGCAATATGCTTAAAAAGGTTGTGTGTATGGAGATACTACAGGTAGTCTTCAACTTATGAACATTTCATTTAGCGACCATTCCAAGTTACGATGGCACTGATAAAAGTGAGTTACAACTGGTCCTTGCACTTACACCATGGCAGCATCCTCACGGTGGCACTTGACCAGGGCTTGCATTTACAGTAGTTGCAGCATCCCAGAGTCACATGATTGCCACTTGTGACCTTCCCAGCCAGCTTCCAACAAGCAAAGTCAATGGGGAAGCCGGTAAGGAAGCTCCCAAGTCACAATCATGTGATGTGTCACTTAATTATATCAACACTTAACCATGAATTTTCCGATCCCGATCATGGTGATAGGTTGAGGGCTACCTATATAGACATTAGCTCGCTCAGTATCACCAAACTGTTATTTATACGGCAGGGAAAAATTTATTAGATGCTTTGGTAACTTTTGAGAATAATCCTGTATTTCACTCTAGGTCTAGGAGAACAAAATTAGTTTTCTAATTCCTTTCAGAGGAAAAAGCCTCAGATGCTTGGGATTGGATCCAACTTCAGCTTTATTTTCCTTCCTAGCTCCTTCCTTCTGTGATAGCTTACCTCCAACCCTTCAGGATATCTGGCCAGACAGTCTGGATCTGAAAAACATCCCTTGAGCCAGATGTGATGTTAAACCCCCTGATTTTATGTTGCATTCATATCTCTGTGTTTCTATGCTGTCTGCTGAAGAAATTCTGGCCTTGGTCTTTAAATATAATAAACCATAATGTCAAAAAAATTTAAGCCATGATTATATTCAATGCTGAACGTGTAACGAATTAATCCCTTCCCGTACATGATGGTTTGTTTGCATATAAAAATCATTCCGACTTCATTTGAATACATGAGTAGCCCTTAGAACACCTCATAACAGCCTATTCTGGAGCTGTAGATTTATATATTAGCTGGAAAGCTGACAGTCCTGGTTTGAGACCCAAGCACTACACAATGGAGTGAGCTCCCGTTCTTGCTCCAGCTCCTGCCCAACAGTTCAAAGGGATGCAAATGCAAGTAGATAAATAGGTACCATTTTGGCGGTCTGTGTACCTTGGTGTATAGTCATGCTGGTCACATGACCACGGAAATATCCTCAGACATGATGGCTCCCTTGACTAAGAAACAGATAAGCACCCCCCCCCCAGAGTTGGACACGACTGGACAGGGGAAACCTTTACCGTTACATATTCCAGAACATTACTGAAGATTTGTGGTTTGCTTTGGATGCACACTAAAGGGAAAACAATCTTTTTAAAAAATGTTTGCTTGAGATAGTAATGGTCCGCGTGCAGTAAATCGTTGGTAGTTGCCATTCCATAGATTGATTAGGCTTAGTGCACTTTAATGGCTGAGCTAAGGTTTTGTTGACTGATAATGCAAATGAAGTTTGTAAACCTATTTAGATAAAAGTGGGCTTCCGTTCATTGGTTCTTTTGATTTTTTTTTTAAAAAATGTTCATATTAAATCTTACCCAATTTTTCTGTGTTTTATTAATGAATAAGGTAGACATCTTGTAAAACATTATTGCTGCTTGTTAACCTTTGGCAATATTATGGCAGTTGATTGGGTGGTAAGGCTAATATAAACTCAAGAGCCGTGGTGACCTAGCGGTTAGAATGCAGTATTGCAGGCTAATTCTGCCGACTGTCAGCAGTTTGATTCTCACCAGCTTCATTTTTTCCAGGGCCAAGCCTCAAAGTAATTAGTACATTGTCAGTGGGATATGACCATCTAGCTATGGATGAAATTAAAAAACGGTAAGACTTGTATAATATAAAATTCAGCCATTCTACATCAGAGCAGGGGAGATTAGGAGAGAATTATAGTGGGAGGTTTAAGTGATACAGTCTGCCCAATTTCTTTTCTCCACCAAAAACGGGAGTTCTTTTTCCTGAAAAAGCACCAACTGAAGTGTATATAATTTAGGCCCAACCTCTTTAAAGGAAAGGCTGCTCTTTTGTAAAGATCACTAATTGTATAATAAGATCCTTGGATGGGGCTTGGTTCAAGCGGCTTGAGTTTTAAGGTTCAAAGATTTGTGTCCTTTTTAAGAACTGCAGTTACTTGCCTCAGCGAACTTAGACTATTTCCCATTTGGGTTTTAAAGTACAATTATTTCAGAATATATTGTTGTATAAATTCATTTTTAGAAGCCAATTATATTAAAGGGGAAGCAGAACACTTTCTTCCATTTATTATTTTCTTTATGCTACATAGACCCATCCATGGACAGTTCACTCACTCACCTCTTTTCAGATTATATAAACTTTATAAAATAAAACATGTTGTTTGTTCTTTGTGGATTATCTTATATACAAAGGATTTATTCAAGGGATTACTTCCATTCTTTTACAAGGGAAGAGTCTTGCTGCCTTGACGTATGCACTATATCAGGGGTCTCCAACCCCCCGGTCCATGGACCGGCACTGGGCCACGGCATGTCAGAAACCGGGCTGTGCAAACAAGTGAAGCCCCATTGGCAGGATGCAGGCAGAACGCGAAACCACGCCCCCTCCAGTCCGTGGAAAAACCTTTCTCCACGGAACCTGTCCTTGGTGCCCAAAAGGTTGGGAGGGGGGGCGCTGCACTGTATGATTAAGGCGCTTAACTACCCTGCTTAAAAGTGCCTGCCTCAAAGAAACGGTGATGAAAATGAGAAGAACAAGTCCCTTTTTAAATTCTAGTGGAATCCGTGTGGGGTACACGCCTGATATCCTGACAGATGCCACTGCTGAGCTGACAGTTGCTTTACTCTTAGCAACATCTCGCAGGCTACCTGAATCAGTGGTGGAAGTGAAGAAGTGAGTGTCTACAATTTTGTTTGGGGTAAAAGGTGGGGAGCATATTGTACTGGCTTGAATATTTGGAGGTGGTGGTAATCAAATGCCTACCATTCTGGGATGATAATGGCTGCTGTATGTTAGCAAATTTCAGAGGGGTAGAGCAACTGCCTTTAGGACAAAGGTTGAGTTTGCAACAGTTGTATGTCTGTTGCTGGACTGCATTGGGATAACTCTGTAACCGTAGCACTGGCATCTTGCAAGTAATTCATTAATGCCTCTTTTGCATTTCAATTTTTGTTGCAGCGGAGGCTGGACAACATGGAAGCCTCTTTGGATGTGTGGCTATGGACTTTCGGGCAGCACAGTTGGGATTATAGGGCTGGGAAGAATAGGTAATCCTTTTTTTAAAAAATATCTACCTTTATGTCTAAATTTATTTTATATAAAAAAGATTTCCATTAAGTAGGTTGGGAGAAGCAGATGGCAGCTCAACTCAAACCTCAAATCACTGCCAGTTATTAACTGAGTATCTACAGTAGCAAGCACAACACAATGGAGAGGTATAATTGTGCCATCTTTTCAAAACTGGAGACTTGAACTTAAAAACTGACTTGATTCAGGTTATCAGCAACTCTAGTGCAAAGTGGACTTTCTCCTGTGGATTACTCTTTAAACAAATAGCTGTTGCCCCAGAAGATACCTATTTGCCTTTGTTTTTTTATTTCATCATTGCTGTCACTCAGATCTGAGACTTTCAAATATTGCTCCGGATGAGAATAAGAGAATACACTTTCAAATAAGTGTATTTGATACAACTGACAGTACCTTGTCAAAGTAGAGGTCATTATAATGAATTGAGATTAGCAATAAAGTCTATAATACTGGCTAGCTAGCGATCACAAAGGCACTGACGAACACAAGACAAATGTTGAACATGACTAGCTGTGGTTTGCTATATCATCTAGCACAGAGGTCCCCAACTTTTGGGGCACCAGGAACCAGTACCATGGAGAAAGGTTTTTCCATAGACCAGAGTGTGTGTGGTTTTGTGTGCTGCCTGCATCCCACGGATAGGGCTTTGCTTGTTTGTGTAGACCGGTTGCTGGCATGCCACCTCAGCCCGGACTGGGGGTTGGGGACCCCTGATCTAGCAGGACATCCACAGGACATCCACAAAAAAGTACTTTTCCACTCAATAGGCCACTGGTTGGCTGGCCTGGGCTCCTTGTAAATCAAGGAAAAGTTAACAGTATGTTTTGCACATGAAAATCTCAAATCCAGCGTTGCCTCTTCTGTAACCACTTTGGCTTTAATAAAGTATACTTTTGGCTTTCTTTTCTTTCTACTTGATCAAGTTGGGGCAGTGTAGGGGTTGCATTCATCAAACATGGCTGTGGTCCATGTCTCTAATTCTGGAATTGTTTTCCTTAATTGTTTGGCTAATAGTGCAGTCCTTTGCCTATTTGGAAGGCATCCTGGGAACTGAAATCTAACATCTAAGGGACACCAAATTGGGGAAGAAAAAAACCTTAGGTATATATGAATTTTTCAGAAATGACTATATGTTTCTTACAACTACCACATCAAGAGTGAAGAGTTTTTGTATTTTCCTTCTGCTTCTAGGGCAGGCTGTAGCATGTCGTCTGAAACCTTTTGGAGTCAAAAGGTTTTTGTACTCAGGTCATCACCCCAAGCCTGAAGCTGCTGTGGAATTAAAAGCAGAGTTTGGTGAGAGTTGTGTTTTATTTATATGAATTTCTTTATATTTGTTTTTCGTCCACTGATCGTTCTAAACAATTTAAACAGAAAACAACTTTAATGAAACATGAGATTAAGCAAGATATACATGAAGTAATTTTTGGGATACTTGATTATACTTGTGGAGAGATTTAACAAAGTTTTAATTTTTGTATTTATGGGGGAATTGAAAAAGTAGTAGTAGTACAGACCTTTCCTTAAATAGGAATATAGATTCCATCCTTAAATAATTTCATATATAAATAGGAGGAAAGTAAGAATTCATTTACTTTGATCTTTGTCAGGCTTTTCTAAAGAATGTTGAACGTGGCACCCTAGGTTGGCAGAACAAACCAGGATCATTGTTGAAAAAGTATTACATTGGATGATGGCAGATTAGGGAATTGATAAATTATCAAAATGCAGCATAAATTGGATGACGCTTAGATTTTTGACTCACAGCAATTCAAAACTGACCTGTTAAATCATTCAAAAGTAAGCGTTAATTGGATTCTTTTTAAATATCAGGATTATTATTTTTCCCTTTTTCATTCCTGTGATTGTTGGCAAATGTAAAAGATAGGGCTGNATAGGGCTGCCATTATTTCTTCACATCACTGGCTAAAAACTAGTACAAAAAAATTTCTGCTTACAATTGTTGATCTTGATTTTACCATTGAGGTGTAAAAAAAAAAAAAGCACTGAAAGGAAAATTGTTTAGGTTTAAATATGACATCACACCCACACACATGACTCATTGGAAAGTTTCCTTGCTAACTGACCTTTTGGAAAAACGGGTGACTGAAAGCCAGCAAAAGAAAGCTAGTCTCTTAATAATTTATATCAATCTCTTGTTCTTTTTTACAAGTACCCCTTGACAAGCTAGCAGAGGAGTCGGACTTTGTCATTGTAACTTGTTCTTTGGTGCCTGAAACTCAAGGGATGTGCAATCGGGACTTCTTTCGTAAGATGAAGAAAACATCAGTATTCATCAACACAAGCAGGTGAAAAAATACTGTCCCATTATTTAGTCTTTCCTATTCTATACCACTGAATTCATCCAGATTCACCTGTATTTTTCATAGCACACAGCTCCCATTGTTTAATTTTGCACCTGCGAGGAGAAAGTTGCCCTCTAGTCAATCTACTTTCAACTAGTTGAGGAAAGCTGAGCTACGTGGAAATAGATCAGCTTTTCTCAAAGGGTTGAAAACAAATGCGGCAAATGAAAGAATACTACCTGTGTGTATAAACATCCCAACAGGATATTCTACAGCTAGTTGGATAAATACTGTGTCTCTTTGAATATCCATCACTGTCTATAATGCCAATATTTTAAACCATGTTATTCCTAAAAAAGCAAACCCAGGGCCCGTGATTGCTACATGGGATATTCTGCATCATTGTTTATAGTTATTTTAAGATTATTCTTAAAGGAATAAGTTTCTTATCAAGGTAGGAAACTATAATATGTTGGTTATCAAACCACATCAGGTACATTATCTAAAAAATGTATGATTTTATAATTGTATGCAACAAATATAATCACAAATAAAGGGAGAATGCAGAAACTGCCCAAAGAGATCACTACCAATATCCCCTGGTATCTATATATTTGTTTAGTAGTACCTTGCATGCATTGCACCTCAAACTATCTCCAACTGCTTAAACAACTTCATAGTTAAATTTCCATTGCTGAAGAAAATTGATTATATTTCAACCAATGTTTCAAACATTACAGTATTTCTCCATCCTTGCATTAGCTGCTACTGTTGCTGCTGCTTCTGTTTTCAGGGACATGGCACTGTGTATAAGAGGGGAGGGAAATGTACCTGTTTCCTGAATTAGAGTTCCATCTTTGTGGAGGTTACTACCACTGCTGTGATATATTTCCACTTAGTTTTACTTCTTCCTGTGTTATTAGAATGCTGTCTCACTTAAATAATTCAAATTAAATTTTTCTTCATGCATCCATTATATACTGCTCACAAAAATAAAGGGAACGCAAACCTCTTCAGTTCCATGGTAAAATGTTCCCTTTATTTTTGTGAGCAGTATATTTAAGCACCATGTTGAAAATAATCAAATGCTGTTCAGCCCTCAGCTACTTCAGAGAGAAGGGGCGTTGTCTTACCTGAACGCCTTTTCTCAGCACGGAGATGGAGGATCCACCCATGGGTAGTAGACTGTATTCCTGCCCAATCAGATTAAGTCAGCCAAAGTTGCCACGCCCGTCCTGGACCCTAGATTCCAGTCTTGACGCGAGCGAAGCCATTGACTGACATAGGACGTACTGGCTCAGAAAACTAAACNATGGATGGCCCGCAACTCCAACCAGTTGATGTCGTGCCGAAGGTCCGAATGGGACCACCGACCCTGTGCCCACTGCGATTGAAGGTGCGCACCCCAGCCAAAGAGGCTGGCGTCGGTCGTCAGCAGTGTCCGGTTTGGTTCTTTGAACAGCGACCCCTTGAGGGTGGCTGGCGACAGCCACCATCCGAGGGATCGCACTCCCTAAGGGGGAAGTCTCACCCTTTGATTGGAGGCACTGAGGTTCTGCCTCTGGAAGGGTAACAGAAACCGCTGTAGTTCCCTGGAGTGGAGTCTGGACCACGGAACAATGGCTATTGTCGATATCATTTGACCCAATAATTTGGAGAGAGTGAGCAAGGACGCTGTGCGTCCCCTGCGCACCTGGAGGACAGAGTTCCTCAGGTTGCCCCGGCGTTCTTGAGATAAGTACACCTTGCATTGTAAAGTGTCTATTATGGCCCCCAGATGTAACAATTTTGTGGTGGGGATCATGTGACTCTTGAGGAAATTTACCGAGAACCCATGGCCCTGGAGCACGCCCACTACCGATGTTAGATCCGCCTTGGCGGACAGGATGGAGGATGACTGGATCAGGATGTCGTCCAAGTAACATTGGACCCTGATCGGGACCATCCGTAAGTGAGCTGCCAGGACCGCTAGGATCTTGGTAAATACCCTGGGAGCCGATGAGAGGCCGAAAGGAAGGGCCCTGTATTGGTAATGGTGACCTTTGTAGGCAAACCTTAGAAACCGGCGGTGGGCAAGAGAGATGGGGATGTGGAGATACGCTTCCGTGAGATCGATGGACGTCAGGAAGTCTCCTTTTCTTACGCTTCCCAAGATGGAACGGAGCGTCTGCATCTTGAACTTGCGGTAAACAAGATGGTAATTTAAACCCTTGAGATCCAAGATGGCCCTCCATCCCCCCGACGACTTGGGAACGACAAAAAGGATGGAGTAAAATCCCCGACCTCTCTGGTCCACCGGAACCGGTTCTATGGCTTGTATGTCCAGAAGGTGATGGACGGCGTCGCCCATCAGCTTCCTCTTTACTCGATTTCGAGGGTAAGGGCAAGAGACAAAGTGAGTCGGGGGATCGGAGATGAACTCCAGATAGAGGCCGTTGCGTATGGTGTTGAGCACCCATGAGTCCGTGCTGGTAGCTTCCCATTGGTGGGCAAAGAGAGATAGTC
>NW_015387319.1:298210-333594 GCF_001527695.2 Protobothrops mucrosquamatus
GCCCAAGCCGCCGCCTGGTGGGTCTTACGATAAGCAAGCTCGGACTTGCGGTCCTCCGCTTTGAGGGCTTCAGAGACATCCCCGGGTATGGCGGTGGCTGAAACCAGGGGACCGAGTGGTTCATCCACTGCCGGTACCTCCAAGGCCTCTTCCAGCTCCTTAGCCACATTATAAAGTCTCTTGTCAGTGGTGCTAGGTAACGGGAGAGAAGCTGGGGAAGCCCACTGCTTTTGTATAGCCGTCATGAACATGGGAGGGCATGGGATGCGATGTTGAGCCGCCACTGGCTCAGTAAAATTTGGATCTAACTCCGGATCTGGGGAAACAGTAGCCACCATTGAAGGGGGCTCAGATCCCCGGTGGGCTGTGGATGCGACCTTTCGGAGCAAGGTGACGAAAGCAGAAGGATTAAACATGCCACTGAATGCCGGAGCATCAGGGGAAGTCTCCTCCTCCTCAGACATTGGGAACCCCTGGTCAGTGCCCTGGTCCTGGAGGGATGGGCCTTCTGAGTACGAGGATTCTGATGGTGAGGAGGGTGCGTCACAAGTTTCCTCAACCTGACCCTGTGTAGGGGTGGGAGTCGCAATCGGAGGTCTAGGTTGAATCGCTCTGGCGTTCAAGGCGCTCTCAACTGCTTGCGCAATCAGGAAGGTCAGGCGATCCTCCGAAGGCATGGGGACCGACTCCGTAGGTCGGAGACCTGCAGCTGTAGGGGTGAAGGTTGCCTCTGGGGGGCCGTAATGTGATCTCGGAGCAGGAGGTACGGGGGAATGAGAGAGTTCTCCCGTAGTCCAACCCCTCGGGGAAAAGGCGGGAGGTCCCAAGGGTAGGGAGGATGTTAATCCCTCGGTTTGGAGAAGATCTAGCCTAGCTGCCTTTTGTGCTCTAGAAAATTCCTTTTCAAGGGCCTGATGTCTCCGGCTGGCTTGTTTGTCTGCCCTCTTGGAGGTCTTGTTCGTAGACCTGCCCCTGGTCTTAGATATAGGCAAGTCAGGACCCTCCAAACTGGGCGGAGCGGCAGACATCAAGGTGGGTAGAGGAGGCGCAGCATCTGCTGAGGAAGAATTGGTAGCCTCCATTCTCAGATAGCACAGGGACTCGAGTGGGACCCCCTGGTATCTGGAGAACACAACTTCTGGGTGAGGACACACGCACTGAGGGTACGGATGGAACCCAGGTACTTTCTACCCACTAAGTAATCTTATTGGTCGGAAAAGGACAGGCACACTTCGAGTATGTCTGGAATCCGGCCTAATTTGAGGAGGAAAAGGACAGATGCTCTGATGGAACACCTGGAATCCTCGTGGCCAAATTGGCACTAACAGTCACGAAGGAGTGACTTTTGCTCTTAAATTGCAAGTAAACAGGCAAGGAGACACGAGGGCCTGAGGAGGAATTTTGTAGGGCTGTTCTGGATCCCTAGCACAAGCTAGGCCCAACCGTTGATAATGGGGGGGAATTTCAAGTCAGATGCAGTTCCCAAAATGGCGGCCGAACCTCAAAATGGCGGCCCGTTGAATACCGGGCGGTTTGCGCAATGCCAAAAACCCCCCTGCCTATTTCTTAAGCCTGAATTCAAATACAGATGAGGAAAAGAAAGTTCCCTGGCTAATTTTATCGACGCGCGGCTCAAAATGGCGGCCGCGCGCGATGGCAATAAGCCCCGAGCCCCTTGAAGGCTTTCCCAGCTATTCCCCTCGTAGCGCGATTCAAATGGCGACAGCTCGCGCCGGCAGTCAGCTCCAGGGAGCTGCAAGACCTGAGGGAAACAGCTCCGACGATCGAGGGAACCCCCGCCGGCGCGCCTAAAATGTAAATGAGGGACGAACGGCCGTTCGTCTGCTCGTTAAGCCAGCAGGACTCCCTCGACACTCGTGCTTCTTCCTCGGCCGTTTGCCGGCGATTGGGAAACAGTAGCTTAAAGGCCAAACTGCCCGATCAGCAGTTTGAAGGCCAAACGGCCCGAGCGGCGTGAGGCGCGCGCGCGCGCGTCTCCTCAGCAGGGAAGCCGATCGGGGAGGCCCTGAGCGTGAAATCGCAGCAAACGGGCCTGCAAGGTAAATCTTTTACTCTCCGTTCGTCACTGGGCCGCAGCCGCGGGCTCCAGTGAGAACGGATCTAATAGGTGCTGTGAGGAGAGAGGGATAAGAAGGATCCCCTTCTACCCTGTCAATCCTGGGAGGGGAAAAGGAAGAAGGAGCCCCTTCTCTACAGTAATCAATTTCCTACTCCCAATTGGAGACCTGGCTAAATTATTATTTTCTAACAGTTGATTTAAACTAACTATCTAAAGAAGGTGGAGGATTCACCCATAGTCCAGACTATACCTGCCTGAGAGCCAGAGTTATACGTCCGTCCATGGGCAAGATTAAGTCAAGACTGGGATCTAGGGTCCAGGACGGGCGTGGCAACTTTGGCTGACTTAATCTGATTGGGCAGGAATACAGTCTACTACCCATGGGTGGATCCTCCATCTCCAGTGCTGGAGAAATCAATCTACTTTCCTCCGCTCAGTGTATTTAAGGTTAAAACTAGGAAGTGATTACGCCTTAGATTACACCTTCTGTTTGATCCTTAGCATCATTTTTTGGCACTATTGCTATCCTCAATTTGAACATTGGTACTCTCTCATGCTTTCCTATATATTTGGAATTGTTTTGGATACAGCCAAGCAAAACATTTTGTAAAGGTAGGGATTAATAATCCTCTTCTAATCTGCAAGTGGGCCACAGAGCGAGTGGCTAAATATTTAATCACTGGAATTAGCAGGACAAAAGTTTTAGAAATGTTATTTTCTGTTTTGGAGGCTTTGAAAGGGGCGTTTCATGAGCACCGAATCTTGCAATATGTTGGGATATACTTCTTGTACTTTAAGCATCTCCAAACATGAAAAAGCAGTATGATGGGGGGGAGGGAGCAATAAGATTTAAGGAATGATAGGGAGTCTTACGTTTTTTAAAAAGTGTAAGATTGTTTGTCACACCTGCTATGAGAGCTACAAGTAATGAACCTTTTGCGGGCTGTATGTTGCTCACTTCTAAGATAAATGTATGCATTGACTGATCAAACTGGTAACAATTGCTGACTGGGAATTATGGAAACTGAAGTCCATTATATCTGGAAGACATCTAAGGCAGACTGCTAAAATGGAAAAATACCTTAGTGTTATTTCTGAATTGCCAAAATCTGCAAAGGGATAAAACAAGGAATTTTGTTATAAAATATTTCCATGGGACATAAAAACATGATAACTAGTTTGGTGCAGTGGTTAAGGCATCAGACTAAAAACTAGAAGACAGTTCTAGTCCCACTTTGGGCACAAAGTCAGTTGGATAGCCCTGAGCTAGTCACTTTCTCACAGCCCTAGGAAAGTGGCAATGTCAAACTACTCCTGAAAAATCTTGCTAATACCACAGGAACTTGTTTGGTCTCCAAGAATCAGACATGATTGAATAAAAAAAGAAATATACATAAATCCCATCTCTCTTATTTTGTTTTATCCAGGGGGGCAGTAGTCAATCAAGATGATCTTTACAAAGCTTTAGTGAATGGGCAAATTGCCGCAGCTGGTTTAGATGTTACAACCCCAGAACCTCTACCAACAGACAACCAACTTCTTTCTCTCAAAAATTGTGGTAAGATGATCTGATTTGCATTGCTAGTTCGGTACTGTTTTTTGATATAAGGATGGTGGCTGGCAGACATCAACCAATACTGGATCATTCACTTTGATCAGTTTGCAGATAGGGACCTGTGGTTTTGAGAAGATACAGACATAGTTGAGCAGATTTTTGCAATTTTAAAGGCTAGAATCCTGTTGGATTAACATAAAAGATCTGTTAAATAATTCTACATCCCTAATCCTATACTCTGTCATTGTCTATGTTTCCTCACAGTTATAGCATGAACCGAGTATTTCCCAAGATATCAGAGCTCTAGAGGAAAAGAACTGAAACAGAGATTCATTTACTCTGCTTTTCTCACAATGAATCACTGTAACTCCTCTCAGTTTGGCACACTTAGACTGTGGCTAAGCTGACATTGCAATTAAAGGGCACTGTTTTTATAAATTTAACAAAGGGTTAAATGTTTTTACACTTTACACGTAGCATGTACTAATGATACCTTTTTCTCTTTCACACCTTAAACAGTAATCTTGCCTCATATTGGAAGTGCCACTTACTCAACAAGGAATACAATGTCAGTGCTGGCCGCTAACAATCTTTTGGCTGGCTTGAAAGGAGAAAATATGCCAAGTGAACTTAGACTATGAGAAGCTAGTCTATTCAAGCTAATATAAAGGGATTTTTAAATGTGGTGGATTTAACTTTTTGCCCCCAGTCAATTCTGATTGGGCTTGTTGCCTTTCAAATAAAATAGAGCACATAATAAATCATGGTTTCCTGTGTCATAACTTTTTAAAAGCAATATGCTAAAACTTTCAAGAGCTCATAAAAAGCTATGTACTACGGTTTGAATGTGCCTCTACAGTGGTCCAGTTAACAGAGCACAGGTAAGAAAGCAGACAAGAATTATGAGATTCCTTTTGTCAATTATTTCAACATATGCATTTAAGCAGAGACTTATTATATTAATGAATTCAACATATCCTTAACTTTAGCACACATCTACATTCTGCATAAAGGGTTGGCTGCCATCATAGTCTTATTCTTCCCATCAGCAACTCTTCAATACAATAAATACATAGAAAAGTATTTAATAACTGTGGTAAATTTATGTATCTCCCCTATCTATTCTGTACTTTTTTGTTCCTAATATTGACAAGTATGACAGTTTAGCAAATTGCTGCCAGATGTCACTGTAAAATCCTGTAAAGAAAACCCTAATTTAGAATTTTTGCAAAAAAGCTATTAGTGTTTCCATTTCTTTTTCATGTGATCTGCGTAAAGATTATAATTAACTAGAACTTTATACCAGGGGTCTTCAAACTTGGCCCTTTTTATGACTTGTGGACTTCAACTCCTAGAATTCTTCAGCCAGGCATGCTGGCTGAGGAATTCTGGGAGTTGAAGTCCACAAGTCATAAAAGGGCCAAGTTTGAAGACCCCTGCTTTATACAGTCCCTTGATTTCCTCCCAGCTATATCCACGATCTCAGCCACATTAAAACTTATGAGGTACGTTATGGATTGCAGAGCTAGTCTAAAACCCAGAGACTGTATTGTTATAGCTAACCCATTTAGTAGCAGAAATTATTGGTGAAAAGAGATGTATTACAATTTGATTATAGAATGATAAAAATGTACAAAAAACCACCACCTTCGTCTTGTGGTTCAAAACACCCGGATAGAAACTGAGGGAAGCTTGAGTTACTAGTCCTACCATAGGCATGAAAGCAGGCTGGGTGTCTTTTAGGGTAGCCACTCTTCCTTGGCCCAGCCCACTTCACAGGCTGATTGCTGTGGGGAAAATACGAGGAAGAAGTAACAGGTATTTTACCACTTAAAGAGTTATTTATAGAAGTGAGATTTTTAAAAAAATGAAAACATGCTGCAGAACTCTGGAATATTCTAAAATGTGCATAAACTTGATACACACAGAAACACCTCTGCTTAAATGGGGGGCCCTGGCACTCAATCTAACTGCCATGATAAATGCCAATCTTAGTTCACTAAGGATTTTTTCTTGAACAGCTGCCAATGCAAAGTAAATCCCATTATCACAGATACAAGGACAATATTCTTAGAGACCCACTCAGCTTTAAATATAAAGTAATAAAGAGAAGGAATATTTTAGAAGCATTAAGGAGGAATTTCTAAAGGAATCCCTAATCACAAAGAAACATTACTTTTAACTTCCCAAAATGAACATTATTTGAAATGACAACAGTAGACAAATAAGTTAAGACTTATGCTGAATTTTAACACATTGAATACAAATTGATTAGAAACACTATCAAGGATAATACATAAAACACTTCACTTTCTAGTACAAGATTTTACAAAAGGAAAACTATGAAACATCTAGATTTTGCAGTATTCAAAAGTGTATATACACACACACATATATCAGACAGTCTAAAACTTACTTGCATTGTATTCAAGGTAAGCACCTTCATTACAGTGTATGTTACTGCAAAAACCAAAAATACATTCAGACCCCTAAAACTATGTTAAAACTATCACACACTTTAAAAGCACTTTGAGGTGCAAAGATGGTTTCATCTTCAAGATATGTAATCTTTCACGACAAGAGCTCTGTTAGGTTGTTCACACACTCTAAGCGACCTATTATACAGATAAATGCTTTCACATCATTAAAAAAAACGCCATTAAAAAGTTTGCCCTTCATCTTATAACAATACTAGCTAATTATGCATTAGCTATACAAGTAGGTTTTATTCTTTCGGACCATCCAATCCGAAAGAATTTTAACAATTCCAAGGATTGTATCCTTATGTAATGTATACAGCCCCATCCTAAATATGCTTACTTGGAAATAAACCCCAGAACGTTCGATGGGGCCTCCTCCCAAGGATTGCAATCTTTTTATTTTGTGACAGAACTGGATCATTTCAAAGCGCTTTTAAAAAGTTGTTTAAGCCTCACAACACCCCTGTGAGGTAGGTATGGTACAAGTATTAAAAAGAATCAAGCCTTTTTTTTTAATGTGTGTGGCAAAAATCACACCGTAAGTGTTTGCCTCTTGTACTCCATGCATTCCTAAAATTATTGGCAACATGGGACAGAGGAAAAGAGTTAAAGCAAAGTGCTGGGTAAATTGCTGCTCTGCCAGCGAAGACAAGTAGTTTTGGAATGTTTATACAGATGGCTGGACTGACTGAACCTCTTGCCACACTTTAAGCAAGCATATGGTTTCTCCCCAGTGTGCACGCGAATGTGCTTCTTGCAGTCTGTTAGGGTCAGAAAAGTCTTGCAGCAAATTTTGCAGGCATATTTGCGAGCGCCTTCTACTACCAGGACATTGTGTTCAGATAAGGCCTTTTTACATTTTGAAAGAACGTCAGCAGAGGCTCTGGTCAACTGTGGTGGGCCAGGCTGGGAAGAATGCCCGTTTTCAAAAGAGGAAGTAGCCCCGTTCATTAGCAACTGAGAATTTGGAGCATTGTCTGGTATCTGAGAGCTCCGAACGGAAGTCACAACGGGCATTTTGGGAGCTATGCGGCGATACCCAGGAAAGTTGTTGGCGCCACCCCTTGAGCTCATTACTGCTCTTGATAAAGAATGCAATCCGAGGCCAGATCTTGGAAAGTCCATCCCAAATTGCTCTGCTGTGCGGTAGCCGGAGGTTTGTACACAAGGAAGGCCCATGACATCCTGCATAGGCCTGACAAAATGTGAGTCTGTGCTCTCATTAAAAGGATTCTCTACATGGGAAACAGAAGCTGAAGAATGACTATTAGCAGGCCCAGATTCTGGGCTAATTAAATAAGAGGCTTCACCATCCATTCTGCAGTCACTTGTTGTATTTGGAATGTTGTCCTCATGATTCTGGCTGGCACCAAAGCTACTGGCTCGGCTCTTATTCAGAAAGTTTGAAATACTAAAAGTGGACTTGTGTTCTAGGTTATTTCCTACCTCCATAATATGAATGTCCCCCACTCTATCAGTACTAGACTGTGGGTCAGAAAAACTACGATCGCTGCTTTCGGGGCTCAGTTCTATTTTTTCAGCATTTACTCCTCCACCTTCCACTTCAACGGATTCACTTCCCTCTGCTTGGGAAGTGACATCACTCACTTCATCCTGGGGCTCTGGAGAACTCAAAGGTTCAGATTTCACCACTACTCTCATGTGTTCTTTTTCACTTAGTCCAACCTCAGGATTCTCACACTGAAAATTGTTTTTTTGGGAAGCGGTATCTTGATCAAAACTAGTTTCAACTTGAGTTGCCTGTGATGCCATAGACATTTGAGAAATAGTTCCCCCACTGTTGTCAGACTGGCTGGGCACTTGAGCATCTTCCTGGGCACCAAAGGATTGATCGAACATCATAGTATTATCTTCCTGGTTACCACTCACGCCATCAGTCTTAGAATTGTCCACAATTTTCAAGGAGTCTGGGGAAAAAAATTCATCTCGTGAATGAACCACAGTCTGTGCACTTTCAGGAGTAACATCTGACATGATAGAATCATCCATGGAGGGCCTAATGCGTTGTCTAGCCCTTTCTTCAGAAGATTGCTTACGTTTGTGGAGACGCCGTATTGGAAAAGCATTTCGTTGTTCAATGTTGCTTCTGACTGACGAGCTCATAGAATTTGTCTGTTCGTCTGTGCTTTGTGTAGAATTTAATGCAGAGCTCACTATACTTAACCCAAGTTGCTGAAGCATGAAAGACCGCTGCATGCGTGCATTCTGCTCTTGAACTCTATCACTTGGTGGAGACATTGGTAATGTCCTTGTAGTGAGATAGTGTTTGCATGCTTTTACCACAGAGTTCAAATGGAGGTGAGAAGCTGCTAGCAACACATCCATAACATTGCTCTCTCCAAGCATGAGTGTAGAGGTGTACATCATATCAATGAGAGCGGCAAAAGCTTCAGCCGTCACTACTTCACTGTCTAACTGGATCATATTCATAGTCTGATCTCCTTCTGCTACAGTGAAGAGAGCTCGGAAGTGTGTGCTACATGCTGCCAAGACAGAACGATGGGCTTTGAAGTGCCTATTTCCAACCACAATGACACAATCACAAAGTTGACCATGAAGCCGCTGATAGTTCAACTGCTGGAAGATTTGCTCAAAGTGCCCTGGAAAATCCATGATCCTACAAAAGAAAATAAAACATGCTTTAAAAAGGTAAGAATATAAACATCTTGGTATTTTATCCCCCCAATTAAAGAAATAAAGATTTAAAAACAAAAAGGATCCTATTATATTACAATTTCCAAAACTTTTCAGACTGGGAATAACTTTGGAATTACTCTCACAAAATACTTGCTACAATGGTGCGCTAAATAAAAGGCACTCACCAGAAGGCAAACTGGCAAGATTATTCCTCAGCACTAAAAGCATCCCCAAATGTTGCCTATCCTCTTTTAACATAACTTGTTTTTTAGTAAATGGACTCAAAGAAATCTCTACATTACAGTCATCAATTATTTTTGGTGTTAAGATCTCAAGTTCTATATGAAACTTAGAATCATTTTTGGATGATACTGGTATCCTATAGCCCATTAACTTCTCATTTATTTAACATATTGCACTGCCAATTATGAAAGTCTCTTTGACAATACAGGTAGACCTTGCTTACTGCGATATCTTACTTACTGCTTACTTGTGCAGCAAGGATTCAAAGTTACAATGGTATTGGAAAAATAACTTTGCCACCAAGACATGCATTTATGACCTTCAAGCATCTTTCAATCACATAATTGACATTACAGTGAGTATGCATTGTTCGGTGCCTGATCATTATTTTTGCCCTCTTTTCACTCTTCACAGAGTAGTGGCAATCTTTAGGTAATTTCTTCTGTGCTAATCCTTTCTTTTCCCTCCCCTCCACCAGAGTTAAGAAATTGGAGAGGAAGGAATTGTAAGAGAGCAAGCAGGCTGCTGTGCTTGCTTACTCTCTTGTAATCCCTTCCTCTCCAATATATGTAAACACAAGCAATTCCTTTCCTGATAATTATCCCAGTGCTGGGTGAGCATTCCAAAGGCAGGAGAGTGAGGAAAAGGAAAACATAGTTACAGCCACTTGATTTCCCACTTAGTGACTGAATCATTTAGCAACCAAGTTGCTGGCCACAACTGTAGTCACTAAAAAGGGCTACCTTTTTACAATGATATAACAAAGCAATAAAGAGTTAGATGGGGACGTGAACGTGTTCCAGGAGTGGGGCACTTAGAATATTGTTCAGAAAGATCATTTTGGAAACTTAAAGTAAACATAGGAATAAGAATGAAATAGTTTTTGGTCTATGTAAATGAAATGCATAATAGGGTTTTACTAAACCAGAGGTCCCCAACCTTTTGGGCACCAGGGACTGGTTCCATGGAGCGAGGTTTTTCCGCGGACCGGAGGGGGCGTGGTTTTGTGTGCTGCCTGCATCCCATGGATGGGGCTTTGCTTGTTTGTGCGAACCGGTTGCTATATGCCGCGGCCCGGTACCGGTCCACAGACTGGGGGTTGGAAACCCCTGCACTAAACAATACTTAATATATGGCATGGAATATTAAAGAGAATTAGTTAGATAAAATATAACTGCAAAGAAAAATTTCTATTTGGAACCATTATAGTTTGTTGCAATAAAAACAACACATAGTGTTCTGACACTTTGAAGATTAACAAACATATTACAAATGGGACACTGGAAAGGTCTCTGGATTGTATAGGTGATTAATCACAAAATAGTTATATACACAAGCAGCCCCCAACCTTTTAGGCACCAGGAACTGGTTCCATGGAGAAAGGTTTTTCTGCAGACCGGAGGGGGCGTGGTTTTGCATGCTGCCTGCATTCCGCGGATGGGGTTTCACTTGTTTGCGCAGGCTGGTTGCTGGCATGCTGCGCACCCGTGCTGGTTCAGGGACCGGGGGTTGGGGACCCCTGATATATACAACAAGAAACAAACAATCTCTCTGACGTGTCCTCAAGAAAAAAGTAACATTTCTTGAACTGTCTGATCAGTATTATTCAGATATCATATTCCTTGTTTTTTCCTTTGTAGCTTTTATTAACAAATGAACAGTGCACTATACTAATAATCAACAATCTACTGTTAAATAAGATATTATAGAGATGTGAGTAAATCGGGGTTATTGACCTTTTGTATTGGGGGGAAAAAAACCAGATGAAATCCTTAAATAGAAAAAGAATTATTGCAGGAATCTTAAGTAAAAGGGAAGATTGACGACAGTTTGACAAGCCATTCTTCAAGTGCTGCCTGATAATCTATATATCATAAAGCTATAAGGTAAGTGTGTACTGTATGATGAAATATAATCCTCAGCCTACAATCAGTCATTTAATGATGGGCTTGGAAAGGGTGTGTTAAGGCCTGTAAAACGTCTCCAGCCATCATAAAATGTTGCCCTTCCCCAGTTACATGACTCCATTTTGGGGAGCTTAGTAACAGGCTCAGATTTACAACGGGTTGCAGTGTCCTGCGGCCATGTGACCATTTGCAATGTTTTTCTGGCCACTGGGAAGAATGGCTTCACACTTATGACCTCAAGATTCATTTAACAACTGCATGATTTAGACTTACAACTGTGTGATTACAAATTGCAAATACAATTAAAACAATAGAAAATAAATTGTGTTGTTCAATTTTTAAGCATTATATAGAAGCAAACAGTTTTGGGAGCCAATTTGGTATAGTGGTTAAGGAACCAGCACAGAAACTGGGGGGACTGTGAGTTGTAATCTTGCCTTAGATAAAAAAAAGTCTACTGGGTGACCTTGGTCAGTCATTTTCTCTCAGCCCTAGAAAAGAGGCAATGACAAACCACTTCTGAAAAACCTTGCAAGGAAACTTCAGGCAGACACTGAGAATTGGACAAAACTGAATGGAAGGGAAAACAAATGCAGTACACTTCTACAGTACATAATATAGCAGTCAAATTACATTTAGTGAAACTTTTCCCTCAAATAATTCAGATACTTTTGTATTTGGGACAAAAATGAATAGAACTGTTTTTAAAGCTTGGTTTATTAGAAAACATCTTTACCTAAACAAAGTTATCAGAACTTCTTCTAATGCAAGCTGAAACACCTTTTATGCAAATTAGTCTATTTTAAATAGAAAAATTTGCCAAAGGAGAATACCATTCTTGAAAAATATCCCTACTAGCACAAGTCCATAAAAACCCTGGGTTAATGAAAATACAATCTAGTCCTTGGGCTAGACTCTCATTGCTTATTAATAAAAAATAAACTTCCAAGACAAATATGAGATTCTTTTATGGAAAGAGATAAACAATAATTTAGTACAATTTTGCCATTTTTCCCAGCCACCAATCTGCCAGTGGCACATAGAATTCGCTGATCTAGAAATATGGCATACAATTTGTTATCTTAGAAATCTCCTACGGCAAGAAAAATGGCAGAGCTAGAACTTGATCTGTAGTCTTCTGTTTGAATCTAAGTGCAATAGTCACATTTTGGAACTAGGGTCAAGTATGAAGTATGAAAAAAATAGTTTAATTATGCAGCTCACGCTTTTTATAAATAAATAAACAATAAATTTATTTAGTCTCAAACATGTCAATTTAAAGCCATCAATCAAATTAAAACAATTTTAGCTTGAAGCTTTGGAGAACCCTTGCTTTTTCAAATACCGAACTCAGCAAGCTAGACTAAACTTCTGGCTCTTTTTAAGGCAGTTGTATTTGTAATTCTTTATATTTCACAATCAAGTTCTGGTAGACATAACCAGCATCTTATTCAGTGCTTGTGATGATACACAGACATATCTCTTGATTAATGAGCACTAAAGTCAAATTCTTAAAATAATTTTGTTCTTCCCTCAAGTCAATCTATGTCAAGGTACAAAAACAGAGCAAGTCCATAGGGCTTTTGCAGTTGCCACAAACTGTTGTGTGTTGGATGCTATTGAAACCAGGAACAGAAATCTGTTGGTTTTTTTTAAAAAAAAAGACATATTCCCTTTAGTATATTAAAGAACCGGATATATCCTATTCATTTCAATGTTCTTCCTGGCCCACCAAGTATCTTATAATCTGTACAGAACTTATTTGCAATTTCCATTGCTATATTCATTTTGGCTTCTCCCTCTTTTATCCGTCTTAGCAGCTTTGAACTGATTATTTGCAGAGGATTATTCCCATTGCTCTCTTAGTTTGAGCTTTTTCATTTGTTTTTCTCTTCTCCCTCCTTTTCTCTATTATTGGACTACATACCCCTGTATAAAATTAGACAAAGGGCCATAGATGGCTCATGATGTAATAAGCACTAGAAATCCAAATTATTAAATATACTCAGTGAATCCAGTTAAGTAGCTAAGACAGATAACAGATTTGTTCATGACTTTCAAAAATGCAATAAATAAAATTAGTAATTCTACATCTCAAAGGCTCATTAACAAAAACCAGAAAAGCAATATTTAGTCTCTTATTTTATATGCATATATAAAATGTAAGGTATTTTTATTTATAATATTTGGTTGATTTAAATATTTAAACCTTAAAATGAATAATTTGCTGCTCCATATTTTTAAAGAAGTGAATGCCAAGAGATTGGAATGACTCCATTTCAAGACACTGAGGATCACAGGATTGATTCTTCTACTTTACAGAGACTTTCTTCAGCTAGAGCTGCATGAAATGCTTAACAAGCTATGTCTGAGCTGGCTAATACAAGAAGCTCCTCCATTTCTGGAATTTAACAAATGTAAAGGACAACCAAACTCATTTGTTTAATTGTTATTTTGAATAGGGAATTTTGGTGAGTATGGCAATGTTTCTTGCCTATGGTAGGCTATACTTGCAAAAAATGTTAAATACAAAGGGATAGAGCAGATAGATCAAAACGTTGAACAGGAGTGCCATTCTAAGTAGCTTGATATAAGGTTTTGCACTGCATTTGGAAAAAAAATAGAAACTACTTCCTAGTTGAAGAGAAGATTTTTTTACCAGTAGTTTGGTCTGTAATAAGATGCATAAAGGTAGCCTAGGTCAAGGCTTTTCAACCGGTGGCAGCACTACACAAGCCTGAGCCAGAGATGACTGGAGCTGCAGGGCTGTCAGGGCTCAGCGGAAGCGCCAGGATCAGCGCCAGGCTCCAGCTGGAGCTCAGCACTGATCCTGGTGCTTCTGCTGAGCCCAGAAGTGCCGATAAGCTGGAATGTTGCAGCATCTCCAGGGTCTTGTGATTTACATTCAGATGCTTGGCAACTGATTCATATTTATGACGGTCACAGTGTCCCAGGGTCATGTGAAGTGACCAAAACCTGCTGCAACCACCCAGCAGACGGGGGGAATAAAAACCAAACACCCCCCACCCCACCCTTGCTGCCAATCCTCAACAGAAATGCTCACAACAATGAAAACCTCGGACAGGAGGAAGACCACTGCCGGGCAGGCAGGCAGGTGTCTTGCTCGGCTGTGGCTTGGGGGCCCACTTTTTTCAGGGCTATTGTAACTTCGAACAGTCACTAAGCGAACTGTTGTAAGTCGAGGACTACCTGTACTTTATAACTTTTTTCCTTTTTTTTTTTTTTTTTTTTTTTGGTCATCAAGTTTTTGACACCTTGCTAGGCGACTGGTGGTACTCGGATGTTGCCATATCCTAAAAGTGGTACAATGGGTGAAAAGGTTGAAAAGCCCTGGCCTAGGTGAGAAACCTGCTCTTATCAGAATGGGCTTCTTAAAAGGTGTTGGTTTTAAGTGGATTATATCATTAATGAAATTATTTTAAATAAAATAGATTTCCATCACAAACATGCTAAATCCATATCTAATTAATTATATAATTTTTTCACACACATGAAAACCTTATTTCCAATAATAGCCAGCCAGATATCTTCAAGAGCCACTTCAAAATACTTTGCTATAATATGTCATTCCTCCTTTCCCATGTGCTATTGGCAGTGACTGCAAAAGATGCAAAATCAATACAACCATAAGCTCTTGTGTTGATATGATCCTTTATTTGGGGGGGAGGAGTTGTGCAAAAAGATTCAATATTCAGGACTAGGAAGCTGGATGCATTTTCTTTTGCTTCTACTGCATATTTATCTAATATGTTATCTAAATGCTATAAATATTTTAATAAGTAACCTGCCACACATATAGGACCATTCCTTTTTCTTATATACAGTCTTAATGTCTATTTGAGATAGAATAATTTAAGATGGTTATATGACTATGGTGCTCAGACCTTTCTTGAATAGGTTAATACTGTTTTCAATCTGATTTTGATGTTGCAGCTCTAACACAAAGCAGGATAAGGAGCAAGTAATTATGGTTTCACGGTCCTATTTAGTCACCTCTAACTTTCAGAAAGGGATGCTTTTTAATATCCTTCCAAGTGTACATTTTAATTTATTTCATTAACAATTCAACAGTTTCAAAGGTTTACAAAACTATCTCTTCATGGATAATTGCTTATCATGCGCTATATATATAATTATTACTCTATTTTGATCTCAGAAAAGTATGTACTAACAGTGGACAATATTTAATTGCATTTGCCTAAATATAATAAAATCTTCCTCCCAAAACATACTTTTATCCCACAAAAAAGAAATATACAATTTATTAGCATATAGCAGTCCTACTGAAGCATATTTTTCAAAATTAATATAAACTATTGCTTTTTACTATACGTGATTATTCTGAGGGACAAAATAGAATTCAAGCATGGTTTTTGTGGACTTCTAATCCTTTAAATAAAAAAAAAGATAATTAAGAGCCGAAATATTATGGTAAAACATACTGTAGCATGTAGAAAGATCGCTGGTATAATCACAAGCACATGAAGATAGGGAGAAGAAAGATTTCTGTCTGAAACTTCAAACAATTGTTGTCCATTGGTATAGACAACATTGGTCTAATTAATACAATTATACAAACCAATAGGCTAATCTAACAGAAGGCTGTTTATTTCCCTGTCACTTTACTTTCAAGTGTTATTACTATCTAATTATAATATGAATATAGCAGAGGAAAAAATGCACCACATAATAATTCTGAAAGGTTTCTTTTAGATGACCAACTTTAACAGCAGTTGGTCAGTGTATTTTTTTCAAAAAAATAAAACACAAATATTAACTAACACATTTAACTTTCCCTTTCAGTTATCTCATATATTTGGGGTTATCACAACAAGCTGCTTAGCACCATGCAGCTTACCCAACTGAAAAGAGGCAGACATGGAGACTTCTAAACTATATTTTAGAATTGTATTAGACAAAAACTGTGGGCATGGCAATGGTAGCATCATTTATACCCGTTCATTCCCCATCTTTCACAAATATAAGATCTGAGTGAGAAGTTATCTAAACAAGTACGTTAATTTGAATATCCAAAACTGTAACTGATAATCACCCTGAACTAGACTGACTTGTTGGTATTTTTCCATAGACCCAAATCAAATCTCAATAAACAAGAAACACCATCTAATGAATGCCATACATGCTGTTTATATTCCTAGTAAGAGATAACATGCAAGATACCTGTTCACTGGCATACATCACTTTTCTCTCCCTCCCCCCCCAGCTCCCTACAAATTTTTTGAATTTGTTTTGGAGGCCTAGGGAGGTCATTCAGAGCAGATTTGAAGGCAAGGAAGCTGCAAAAGGCAAACAGCCAAACCTACTGAGAAAATATGGTGATACAGTACTGAACCCAACCCACAACATTCAAAATAACAATGTTAAACCATATATTTATTTTAGAAGTCCCAATACCCCCCCCCCAAAAAAATCCTGTCAAATATATCCACCTTTGAATCCAGAATACCATGGAAATTAATCTCTACTGTTGGATAGGTTCCTATAGGACAGTGGTTCTCAACCTGTGGGTCGGGACCCCATTTGGGGTCGATCGACCATTTCACGGGGGTCGCCAAGCAAGGCTGTCAGCCATTTTTTTTGTCCGCCATTTTTTCCCCCTTTTCCGGCGGGTGCCTTACCTCCCTTGGGCTGGGCCAGCTGGTGGTCGGCCTGCTCCGTCTCTGCCGCTTGCCAGCTACGCCTCGGCCGGTGCAGGGGGTGGAACCATGCATGCGCGGTGCTCCCGGGCAAAGTCCTCGACTTACGACCGGTTGGGTAGTCCTTGACTTACGACCGGTTGGGGTTGCGGCATTAAAAAAGGTTGAGAACCACTGCTATAGGAAGAATAACTTCAACAGTGTTTCTCAACCTTGACCATTTTAAGGCATGTGGACTTCAACTCCCAGAATTCCACAGCCAGCATTGCTGGCTGTGGAATTCTGGGAGTTGAAGTCCACATGCCTTAAAATGGTCAAGGTTGAGAAACACTGCTTTAGAGTTTCCAGAAGATAGACAAGATAAAAAAAAAAAACAAAGAAACTCAAGTTCAGCTTTCAAGTACCTGGCCTTTTTCCCACCCCAGGAAAGGCCCAAACCAAATTAAACTTTGCAACCAAAATAGATATCCGGAAAGGTCAAGAACAAAAGTTTACACAGACAGACACGCCCCCCCCCCGAAAGCGGGGCTCTTCAGCACCCAGCAGAAGTTTCCAACCGGCCGAGCGAAACGGCGCCCTTTGGAAACCCGCTTCTTCGGCCGGGGGGGGGGGAGACCTTAATGCCTCCTTTTCAGAGTACCAGAGTCATTAGGGGAGGCCCCTCTCTGGCTTCCCCAAAGGAACAGGCCAATAAGGTCTGCGGACGGCAAGCGAACACGCCCCCCCCCTTCAGGCCCGGCGATGCCCCTCCTCAGGCCACTCACCAGTCCATGCCCCGCCCTCGCCGGGAACCCAGGAAGGGGAGAAGGGGGCGTGGCGGCGGCGGCGGCAACCTCGCGCTCTCTTTTCGCTGACAGCCTCGTCAACGTCTGCAAGAGCTTCACGCCGCCCCCTCGGACCACCAAGGAGCATGCGTACCTCACCCTTGAAGTCTCCCCCCCCCCAACCCCCGACAAGTCGAGAGACCGGGGCCGCGCACTGGGAAGAATGAGAGGCGACCGACCCCCCTCTCCACCAATCACGCGGCGAACGCGCTCTTTCAGAATGCCTCCGCGCGGGGATCACGAGCCGCTCCTCCGCTCTCAAGGCCAAAGCGGAGAAGGGCGCGCTCTCGAGATCTCAGCGAAGCCCACTTCCCTCCACCCCACCCCCACCCGCACCCCCACCCCTCCAACCGCCACACGCATCCTCTTGCCTTCCACTGCCCCTAACGCGCCCCTCGCAGCCAATCGCAGCGCAGCGCGCCCGCTGCCGTCTGCCACGCCCCTTCCTCGCGCGCGCCCTCCATATACTCGCATGTCATTGCCCAATCACAGTTCAGCGCGCGCCCAATATTTGGTCGTCCTTTTACTGTCGTGTTTGCGGCCTCACCTGCGCTAGGAAAAAAATAAGGCGACGATCGTCCCCTCCCGTCCCGAATTCCCTATCTCCGGGAGGGAGGGGCACCCGTTGTTCTCTACTCTGGCGGCCTCCGTTTGTCCTTCCTTCCGTTCCTTAGGGGGGCGGACTCGCTGCCAGTTCCGCCTTTACCCCAAACTGTGGCGGTACTCCCGACGGAAGTGACGTCACTCCAGTGGTCGCCCACTCGCTGCTGGCAAAATCCGCCGGAGACGCTGGAATTTCAACAAGCGGAGGACGACGCTCGGCGCGCGTTCGGTCCTTGGCCAATGCAGAAGGCGGGATGGCTGCATACAAAAGCTTGGTAGTTGCAGATGGAAAATGATCTATAAATGACTGAGCACTAAACCAGAAATTTCAGAGACGTGCAACCATTCCGTGTGTTTTCCTAAATTGGGAATATACTGGAAGGAGAAAAAGTAGGAATAACAACGAATTCTCCCAAATGCTTTCGCATATGCATTTTATAAAACCCAATACATATTAGGCATTAAAGCAAAAGTATTAAAGATAATTGTTAATCCTAGGTAAGCATGCATCGGATCTTTTTGGACATCCCAATAAATTTACTTAAAAAACACCACACCATGCAATTCACTTGAATCCTTACAATCGTCTTTTAATTATCTCTTTCGTTTGTGCTCGTTTTTTATGATCCTTGTCATCGCGCTGCCAATAGCCCGCATTTCTGGAAACTGCCATAGGATTCATGCAGATCGTTTAAGCGTGTCTTAAGGCAAGAAATATTTATCGTAAATTCTAAATCCCATGGGATGGAAAATAATAAACCTTTCCCGAAAATGGTTTTCTCTTCCCATCAGTGCTAAAAAGTATTTTTTCATGTCTATCCAGTTGAGTCCACTGGGATTTGGGGGAATTAAAAAAATGATCAAAAAACAATTTCTACGTAGAATAGAATAACTTTGTCACTTTAAACGTACACTAATAAGCATACGTTAAAATGAAATTTCGTTGCATTCAGCTCTCTTAGAGGAAATTACACCTATTACATTAATTGTGTTGCATAATTTGTTCTTCAGCTTATTATTAAAAGCAAGGGATAAAAATACAAGGCACTGTCGGATCGTGTCAAATGAGACCTTAAGCGACGATTAAAACTTCTTTCAGGTAAAATTGACTTCTCAAATACTGAGCATTGCCCATACAGTTTTAAACAAGCTCTTGAATCCAAGACATTAGTCACGGGGGAAAAAAAAACCCCAAACAGTCCCAGGAAATAAATATCATGCCCTTTGAGTTAAAGAAATAGCAGAAGAAAGAATGGCTACTACAGTTTAACACGCCGAACTCTTTTTAAAGAATGGAAATTGAGCTCGCAGCAGTTTCCTAAAATTCTTCCCTGGATTATGTATCAAGCCGCATTTCTAGAAAAAAGGAGATTCTAAATAGAGAAAGGAACATGCCAGAAAAAGGCAATGGGACAACTCATGTGGTGGCCAGGAAAACTCCACGGACGGGGTGCTGATGTCACAAGCAGTCGAACTCGACCTTAACTTTGGTTTTTTTCTCCTTTCCATGAGCAACTGCTTTGGGACACGCCTCCCGGCTGCTCAGATCTTCTTCCTGGCCTGTAGGTGGCGAGCGAGGCTAAGTGAGCGGAGCGAGTGCCCAGGAAGGGAGGTGTGGCCAGGGCGTGGAGCCGAGGCCCGCCTCTTCCGGGGATCCGGGGGCAGCGTTGGTGCCGTGTTGCTGCCATGGCGGGGGAGGTTCGGTGGATCTACCGGGGGGATCCCCAGGAGGGGCAGAGCGCTCCGCTAGGTGAGACTCCCGTGGGGAAGTGGAATCGGTCGCATTGTGATCGTGGTTTTCTTCGAGGCTCTTGTTCCACTCAGCTTTACCGGGTTTTAGTTTTTCCACGCTGGGAGCCCTGCAGGAGGCGTGGACAGCGTGATATAGGGATTGTAAGAGAGGATGGGGTAGGCAATCTTGGCTCTTTTATGACTCGTGGACTTCAACTCCCAGAATTCCTGAGCCAGCATGGCTGGCTCAGGAATTCTGGGAGTTGAAGTCCACGAGTCATAAAAGAGCCAAGGTTGCCTACCCCTGGCGATAGGAAAAAGTTTGAGTCCTCGAACTGAGTGGTTCCTCCAAGGCCAGAAGCAGTAAGGAGGAACGGGTGGTGCTCTCGATCAAGAGAAATGAATTTACAGGTAGTCCTCGACTTATTGTTCGTTTAGTTCATTTAGTGACTGTTCAAAGTTACCACGGCACTGGAAAAAGAGACATGACCGTTTTTCACACTTAGGACGACGGTTGCAAGATCGCCATGGTCCTGTGGTCAAAATGCAGATGCTTCTCAACTGACTCATATTTATGACCGTCCCATTGTCCTGGGTCATGTGATCACCTTTTGCAACCTTCTGACAAGCAAAATCAATGGGGAAGCTAGATTAACTTAACAATCATATCCCTAATTTAACCAGTGATTCACTTAACACCTGTGGCAAGAAAGGTCATAAAATGGGGCAAAACTCAACAAACGTCATAGTAACCAAACTTTTGGGCTCAGTTGTGATCGTAAGTCGAGGACTACCTGAACTGTAGAGATATCTGTGCCAGTTTTTATCATTGCGCCCCATTCAAATGTGTGGACTTCTGCTCACCTGGACATAATCTTTAAACAAAATCTCATTGGGAAAGAATGAATTAGATATTTAGTCTGACATTTAAGATGTTATTCATAAATTTTTGGATAAAAATCGTGCTGGGAAGCTTTTAGTACTGGGCAAAATCCAAATTGATTTAAGCATCTTGAGATCTGCTTAGGTGTGACAACCTTTGATGAGGATGATGAATACAGTGATCTTGATTTCTTCTAGGATTCTTAATTGCTCTTCTCTTGCTGTTTAATTTCAGTTCAGTTTACAAATGGGAAACTGAAGAATCCTGAAAATATGAATTTCACTTTGTACAGAAGCAAAAATATCACTAATCCCAGAAAGAAGAATTATACAATTTTGGTAATTGCAAACTTGTTCCATGTTTTTGTGTTAATTTAAATATGTTGATCTATTCAATTTATGATATGCATTCGTTCCAGTGCAATCATTCATGTCTCTATTGAATTTCATAGCACCAATTTCCCTTTAAGGTATCTGCTCTGTGTGAGAATTGATGTCATACAGATGAAGGTTTATCTTTTATAAATTCCAGGAATGGAAGATCTTTTCAAATTGCTTCTTGTCATTCTACTGTATAACGCCAAGTCTAGGGTCTGAGAATTTTAGCTGCTTCAGTACATAACTTTAAAAAACTACACAACTAGACCCATGAAAAGTGCATACATGTTTGAGTTATCTTATATAAATAAAAATGTAAATGTTCGTTTGTTCAAAATCTTAAATCTCTGAAAGTTCTTCACCGATTGCTTTGAAATTTTGACACAACGTTGCATTCGAATACGCCCGTGTTTTTATATACCTGTATTATATAGATGTCACACCTGTGACAGGTAAAAACATGCTTTTTAAAAAAAACAGTGCCATCTGTTGGACGTAAAAGCAACACATGCTTTTACCAGACTGAGCCACAGCAACGCGTGGCTGGGTACAGCTAGTATTAAATAAAAACTTCATATGCATGTATTTCCCCTGCCTAGAAGTTTTGGTATAATTTATTAGGCATATAAGGGTTAATTGCATATGTGAGTATTAAATCTGAAATTTGTTATTAGTTATGCCCATGCATATTAAATAAGTTAATAGAAGAAACAATTTAACCATTAGCCTCCTGTTACCATCATGCAGTAAGGAAGTTATAATTGCTGTTATCAAATTCTCACTTTTGAATTGAATATCTCTGGTAGATTTTTGTGGAAATTGCATTTGTTTTAAAATGATATATCTTTAATACATTAATATATGCAATGTAATTTACTGAATTAAAATGCAATAATGTCTGCCTAAATCATACAGAGTCAAAAATCAGTTGATATATAAAATTTTAGTATACAATATACAATACCAAAAGACAGCAACATAAAAAGCTTAGAGATATATAGGTGCTTGGGTCAAAAGCAATTAATAAAATATCATAGACACCGTTCTCTATTTTCCTTGTTATCTGCTTGAACTTATGTATATATTACATTGCTTTCAGGATATAATTTTTAATAAAAATAATGGACAATTTCTGATTGAGTACAATAAGTAAAACCAACTTACATAGCTGGGCTTAGTAAACATTAGTAAACATTTAACTGAGATATATTAGAGGAGACTATAGATCTGCTTACTTGGCATTCATTTATACTTTGTTGTAATTAATTCATACCTGGGAAGTCTTAGGATAAAATGGGAAAACCTTCTGGAAAATGCCTTTACCTAGAAAACCAGCATCCATAGCTTATAGCTTCTTCTTCTTTTTTCCCATTCAGAATGCAGAAACAGATCGGCTGTCTTACGTAGGAAATAACTTTGGTGCAGGAGCCCTAAAATGCAATACTCTTTGCAGGTATAATGAATATGTCTGTATCTCTAAAATGCATTAAATAATATTTATTGCATTTATTGTATGAATATATAAAATATATTTGCTTTCTTTAGCAAGTCAGAATTAGCCAAGCATTAATAGCTTCAGAGTAACAATATTGATTTCCTCTCAGTGTCGTAATACGATATTTGTGATTCAAAGTGATAAATAAGACAGTCTGTTTGGAGGATTGATGGGGCTTGAAAGCAAATAATAATGCATGCCTGAAAATATATTACAGTGATGCTTCTATATGTTCAGAATGGAAGAAATACTTGTGTTTTATGGTAATTGTCTATTGCATTTTTTTGGTTTTGGAATTTTATTTGTAAGATGTATATGTTGTCTCAATCAATACAGTCAAATTAACAGTTTAAAATACAGGTAGTCCTTCACTTACAACTGTTCATAATAGTGACCATTCAGAGTAATAACAGCACTGAAAAGAGTGACTTATGACCATTTTTCACACTTGTGACCGCTGCAGCATTCCCATGGTCGCATGAGCAAAATTCGGCAACTGGTTCATATTCATGACGGTTGCTGGGTCCGGGGTCATGTGATCAACTTTTGACAAGCAAAGTCAGTGGGGAAGCCAGATTCACTTAAGAATTGTGTTACTAATTGAACAACTGCAGTGATTCATTAAACAACTGTGGCAAGAGAGGCCGTAAAATGGGGCAAAGCTCACCCAACATGTCTCGTTTAGCAACATACATTTTGGGCTCAACTGCAGTCATAAGTCGAGGACTGCCTGTAGTAGTTTGTACTATAGTTAACACAATCTGAAAGTTGGGGAGGTACAAGGAAGGGAAAAAAAATAAGTATAAGTCACATAAAGAGCCACTTTGATGGTCTGTTGTGGTTAAGGCACCAAGCTAGAAACTGGGAGACCTGGTTGAGGCTCTAACCCGCACCTTGGGTACAAATGACCAGACTGGGTCATTTTCTCTCAGCCCTAGGAAGAAGACCATGGAAAACTCACTTTTAAAATCTTGCCAAGAAAATTGAATGGACTTGTCCAGGCAGTTGCCAGGGTCAATACTGACTCATCTCGCCACCCTCCTGAATTCACATAGAGTTTGTAGTGCAAATGACAAATCTAGGAAGAGTTGAATAATATTTGGTTCTAATGGAGCTACAGTAGTGGAGTTGACATAGTAATCTGGGAAAAAGAAGAAAAGAAGAGGTGTTTAGTTCAGCATTCAAGTAACCTTAGAGATTTCATAATAGTTTTAAAGTACTATTTTACAGTTTTAAAAAAGTAACATGGAAGGGAAGGAAGGAAGGAAGGAAGACACTTGGTTACATCCAATATTGGTTACATCCAATATTTTGGAAACTGAGTCTAATTTATAATTTTCTGTCTTTTTTCCTTCTACCTCTTCGTCTATTCCCCACACCTACATGGGAAATCCTCTATTACACTTTTAAGAGGTATAAAGAGAGTTGTAAAGGAGTTTTTTTTTAAAAAACCCATTCTATTGTAAAATGCTACTTCTGACACTTCTGAAGCCAGACTAGCCATTCTAAATTCTTTTAAAATTAAAGAGAAAACTACTCAACACCATCTCTTCCATTAGATATTTTGTTGGCGTGTTAGATGAACCCTCTGGGCAAATGGAAGTCTACAATGCAGAATTGTTCAACTTGCATCCATTACTTTCAGGTAGGTAAAGCATGGCTTTTCTTATTTTAATTATTGGCATGGTTACCTGGAATAGGAAAATGATTTTTTTTAATTTACTTATTTCTCCCCCTTAATTTTTGTATAAATAATTTAAGACAGCCCAGAAGCCAGTGAACTTTGTGATGATGTCCTTTTTTATACACAGCCATCAATCAATCAATAAAAGTTATTTACTGCTTCATATTGGTTTTTCCCTATGCAGGACTTGGGATATGTTTTCCTTTATTGATTCATACAGAACTCACTGCCCTGAATGTTTAACAAGAACATTAGACACAGTGCTCATTCTGCTGTAGATTTTCAGAATACCAATGAAATTAAGTGGTACCAAATACTCCCAATCTGTAGAAAGCAACCCACAGAGTAGGTTCAGTTCAAGTTTTCCTAATGCACTAGTTTTCTGTAGAAAGGAATATTTAACATTTTAAAACATTAATCCCGAAACTGCATTTGGAAATATTAAATTCCTGGAAGAATGTACTGCATGTTTTTTTCTGAATGTGTTCCCATCTCCTGGTCAGGATTTGAGAATTGGTTGATGGAGGAAAGATCTAGCTTTTAATAACATTTGTATCTCTGAAAACTAGCTATCAGATTTATCTGCCCTGCACTAACACGGCTCCTTTTACCAAGCATGTATAATAATCCTTGATCAGAAGAATTTAAAAGAATGTGTTGATAATAGACAGCTAATATATCTTCTTTCCAAGAGTGCTTTAATACTGTTTGATTGGCACGATGGATGGATTGATGGATCAGGAGTCTTGTTGGTTCTGATTTTACTTTATTTCCTCTGTTGTTTTTCTTAACAGATGATGTAGCAGATAATGACCTGTCAGAATATTTGGCTAAATCCTACAGAGAGAAGGTATGTTAAGCAATTAGGATACTATGATTGGAAAATTTATTTTAATACTTTGCTGTATTAAAAGGACTTTAGATTTATTTATTTAAATTTGCCATGTAAATGGTAATAGTGTTGGGGTAAATTTTCAGCCATATTTTTAAAAAATGTTCTTATTCTGGACTATTTCTCCTTGTGGTTTCTCTTTGCTAGAATTTCAGCACACTTGCCATTCTTAAATAATTTCAGTGTTTTGGTGAGAAAGGTTTCAGTTCAGCGTAAGTAAAAAATGGAAACTAGAACACTGTTTTTAAACTATTGATATTTCATTCCCCTCTCATTAGTCGTTTCTAATTTGAATGCTTAAATCCATGTTGAAGTCATTCCACATGATTCATGCCCTTAAATAAGGAATCTAGTTTGATGGGAGACCATTGCTCAATCTTGGAGCATATCCTTTCTATACAAGTGCTGCTCCTTTAACCTGCCACTTGTTCAGTGACCATTCAAACTTATGACGGCAGTGGTAGTTACAACTGGTCATCATCCTTGTAGCTGGCACAGCATCCCCACGTGATCAGGATTTGTAACCTTTCCTGCCATATTCCCACAACCAAAGTCAATGGGAAGCCAGCAGGAAGTCAGAAGCGATGGCCACATGAAGGCTTCACTTAACAACAACAACTGGGACAGCTGGAGCTAAGCAGTGCGGTCACATGATTTTTCAGCTTACAATCTTGTGTCTTAACAATGGTGTTTCTGATTCCAATTAGCGTTGTTAAGCGAGAATTACCTATGCTGTAGTTGGTCATTTTCCAGCTTCTCCAGATTAGGTGTGTTTTGGATAGCGTTGATGAAAGTGGCTTGGAAAAAGTCTGTTGCAGCAACAAGGTCAACAATTGATAAGACAGAATCCTACCGGAGGAACTTTTTATTCAGAATTAACTTTGGTCCTCATCTCATTGATTCTTGATAGCTTCAGGTCTCTACTTGAAAACCATGTGACCTCAAAGCCCCAGTATAGCAGTATACAAATTAATTCATGCAACTCCCTATACAGTATATATTGTTCTCATGTTGGCATTGAGTGAATTATTGACAGATACTGTGCTTTCCTTTTGTTGTTGTTTTTTTGCTTTTAGTAACCAAATCATTAATAATAACAATGCAAATGTAATGGTAAAAGAAAAAAAATGAGATCATCCCACTGAAAAATAGGATCTTTCCCACAAAATGAAACCTTTCTACAATATTGGGCTGTAATTAAATAGTAATACATTCTATAATTTCAGTGAAGCGTCTTCCAAAGCTGCCACTGAATTTTATTGACATGTTGATGTGATTCCTCACATGAAAGTATTAACTTCACAAAGGAAAGAAATATTAAATATTAATAGTAATAGTAAATGACACACAAGTATTTAATATTTCTTTCCTTTATGTTAACATAATTTTTATTGCATTTAAAGGTAATGTAAATATAGTTTTTATCATCGCTTTATCCACATCTTTGTCCTGGTTCTGCTTACAACAGCAGATAAGTGTACAATATAAAGTTGGCTCCCATTTAAAATCCAGGTTGATTATAGTGAGCAGCTTTCTAGCAAACTTGATTGAATTTGCTATTTCAGCTGCCTCACTAAAAATGACTGTTAAAAAGAGCTTTTTAAAAAGCAGCTGAATCTAAAAAGATAATCGATTACTTAGAAGACAACTGATATATTCTGTTTTCTTTCCCGCAAAATGAAGTTTGGAGGTGGATTTGGAGTAATGTTCTTCTAGGCCAGACATGTCAAACTCGTGACGTCGCGCGACGTATCAGAGCTTTTTCCCAATTGCCGGCAATGGGGTGGGCGCGGTTTCCTGGTGACGCATCCGGCCCGCAGGCCGGCAGTTTGAGACCCCTGTTCTAGGCTGTCTTGTTATGGGCAGAAAAGGGCTTGACATTTTTAGTACTTTGTGTTCTTGCTAGCTGCCTCTAAGCTGAATTTCCCCCACAAGAGAGCCCAGTAGAAGTAGCACTTTGTAGCTTATACTATATAGCAATCTCTTGATAATTTTACAGGTGGATCTCTGCATTGAAGCCTTTGGAACCAACAAACAGAGAAAAGCTTTGAATTCTCGGAGAATGAATGAAGTCAGAAAAGAGGTATTAAATAAAGCAGTGATTAAAGCTGCAGAAGATATCATAGAGACAAAAGGTGTTGCTGGTAGGTATCAAAAGCCATGAAGTAAAGAATTGGAGCTGTGAGCCAATCTAAGATCTCTCTTTTTTAGTGTAATAGAGAAGCGTATTGCTGGTTATGTAATTTATTTTGGGCGTAATCATAAAGTGACAACCTTGCATGCAAATGAGTCTCATCTATCTAAAAATAATTATTAAATGTTGAAAGGGCCTCTGTCCTGCCATTTACCTCCATATGATTCTCATCTAGGCAGCCCACTAATAATCATCTTTCCATTATTTGAACCAGACCCTTTTTTCTAAATGTTTAAAAGGTTCTCTACATTGCTTGGCCATTTCAGATATTTACTACTATGGTTTTAATTTTTTGTTAAACGGCTCAGTATTGCTGCTTACTTTTTTTTTAAAGTTCCAATGTAATTAAGTATAAAATATTTTCAATATCTTTCAATTTCCCATTGTTGTTTCTTTTAAAATTACAGTATACATTAGATTTGCCCTCGTTATGCCTCAAATTCTGGTATCCTACAACACCTATAACACCCCTGCAACTATCCACATCTTTTCAAATATAAATACCTCCAATAAAATCCTTTGTATATAAGGATTTAAGTTTATAAGTAGCTGAATTGCATATCCTTATTTATTGAACTTTCTTCTGTACCTTTCCAAACTGGGGTGTTTCTCCATGTGTTAGATTGCAGCTCTCATTTTAGAGTGCTCCAACCAGCGTTGGTGATTAACTAACAAAGCATAGAAATGGATAGTACACAGATCTTGTATTCCTTGCTGTTATTTCAGAATTTTCATCCTAGGAAAATTATACTTGACATTCTCTCTTTTGCTCCCTCTAATTTTTTCCCTCTCCCCTTTCTGAAAAACATTTGCACGATTTTATTTATTCATTGTTTTTATTAACATCCTTTGTTCCAACTAATATGTGGCCAATATTCTTAGGTGTTGTTTGGTAAGTATCTTGAATATTCATGTTATTTCATATTATTTTACTTTACCTTTGTTTCAGTGCTTTAACTGCAGTACTTTGTTCTAAACTGTTTTCTGAATGTCAGTACAGTAAGGCAGTCTGAAAATGATGGGAACTGTATTCCAACACATACAGAAAAAGTTGAGAAAGACTCTTTAATAATTAAGGTATTAACTTTTTTTCAAATAAACATCCTGTTAAATAAATAAAATATTTCTTTTTTTTATTTGTTTTCAAAGCATTGGTTCATGATGCAGCAGAAGATGAGAAAACTGATGTCTCATTGGTTCTTCCTCTGTGCCATGAAGATGCTGAAAATCCAGAGGACGTTTACAAGTTTGAAGATAGTATCCTTTATAAGCAGAATAAAGTCTGAGAGAATGGACCTTAACATGAATATTAAAGAAAAAGTATGCCCTTTATTATTGAAGAGCACATGCAGAGAAAGACCACGAGTTCTATTGTGAATATGTTGTACATACAACCTGAGTATCTAAAAACCATTGGACCAGGGAGTTAGGGAAAGGAAACAGTTGCCAAGAATTGTTACCTTCCTCATAAATGTTTCTGGAAAATCTTATCCTATACAAGAAAGAGAATTGTACTTAGTCACAGAGAAGAACTGGACAAGAAACCTGATGTTTTTCTTCATTTTCAAAAAATCTGACCTGGCAGTATTCTTTGTTTGCTGCATCACTGACTCATTCATTCTAAACCCTTCTCTTCTGAATGTGTGTTATCATTTTAAATCTTGCAGAGATAATAAATACACATTGAAAGTCTTCCCTAACCCTATAACTTCTGATGAATGGGGATGGGGATAGGATAGGATAGGATAGGATAGAATTCCTTATTGGCCAAGTGTGATTGGACACACAAGGAATTTGTCTCCGGTTCATAAGCTCACAGTTTACATATAAACAGCAAGTAATAGGTCATAGATCATAATCATAGTTACAATCATTAATCATAAGTTACAAACAAACAACAATTGATAAACCATAAGAAACCAATAGGAGAAGACAGCAGGAAAGAAAAGATGAGAAATGAGACAGTGTTGTGTGAATTAAGTGTTCAGCAGAGTGATGGCACTCTGATATGTTATTACAACTAGGTGGGAACTCTGGAAGTTGTATGCCCAATAAATTTGGAGGATTCCAAGCTGGACAGGCTAGGAAAGCATTTGTGCAGTTCAGATCATGATTTAGTTTCTTTCCTTTTGATTTAAGTAGATAAAAGCTTTGCTGTGCTACTGAGGAAAATACGTTTTAATTAATCCAGCAGAAAGCTCTCTTATATAGATTAATGTAATGAAGGGACCTGTGCAATCTCAATACAGGTAGTCCTCAACTTACGATCAATCATTTAGCAGCTTTTTGAAGTTAAGATGGACCTCCAAAAAGTACATACAACATGATCGCAAAGTTCTAATGGCTGCAAGCATATATACCCTGCAGTCACATGATTGCATTTTGGGCATTTTGCAACCAGCTCACCTTTATGGCCATTTACATTGTCCCACAGTCACATGACTGCCTTTTTTTTTTTTTGCTGGTTTCTGGCATTTAATTTCAGTTTTCCGCCCATTGGATAAAATAGATTTCCCTAACAGCTGTATCATTCGCTTGGCACCTGGTGTCTACTTAACATCTGCCACAAAAGTCATAAAATTAAGTGCAGTCATGGTGTGACCTTAACAACTGCAATGACTTAACAACCATAATTCTGGACTCAGTTATGGTCATAAGTTGAGGACTGCTTATATAGTGGGGTTTTTTTCCCTTTTAATGAGAAGCTGTTTGTTCTTTTATCCTTAAGAGGATCCAGCCTCAATCCTCTGGTGTATAAGCTTCTGCTTTATATTGAGATTGCCTTGGTGAGTAAGAAATACCTGTCTAAAACATCCTAAACGTGTCTCCAGTCATTTCACCTGCTGAATTTGAGGCACTTCAGGCTCCATCTGCAGTTTTCACGAACATAACAGCAGCTGACATTCTCAAAATGACTGAAGAGAAAAGGTAAAGATCCTCCAAATACAGTTTGGGGCAAAGTATTATTAATGTAGTCTTTACATGATTTACATGGTTTAAAATAGAAATATAGTTAGCGGTTAATTTTGTAAAGAAGGAACCGGTGCATCATTTCTGTCATTTGAAGACTGAAAGATCAAGGGGTGGGTAAATACTCATGTGTGAACAGCCATTAGAATCTAATACAAATCCTCTGTTGCTTTTTGCCTTAGGGTGCTTTGCGCATTCTAATGAAGGCTCTCAAATGGCATGTACAATTTATCTTTCGTGATATTATTTTGTGGAATTAGTGTAAGAGTATTCTGAAGCAGTGTTTCTAAGGCCTCCTAGTTTGACAATGTGCCTGCCCCGAGTTAAAAGAAAATGTACAGGAAAACACTTCTCTAAGGTTTTCATGATTTTATTCTTGTGGTATCATATATATCATTTGAAATTGAATATCTGCATAATCCTCCTGTGTATGTGGGTTGTTTTTAGGAAAGTAAGAGGTTGCCCTTATCCAAAATAAGAGCATTTGTCTGCTCAGTATAATGTTGCTCAGTATTATCTACTCTGAATGGAAAGAATTTTCCACAATTTCAGATGGACCTCTTTCCAGCCAGTCTTTCCTGTACCGGTAGTCCTTACAACAGTTCATTTAGTGACCGTTCAAAGTTTACAGCAGCATTGAAAAAAATGACTTATGACCATTTTTCACAGTTAGGACTATTGCAGCTTCCCCCTCAGTCACATGATTTATATTCTGATGCTTGACAATTGACTCACCTTTATGACGGTTGCGGTGTCCTGGGGTCACGTGATCACCCTTTGAAACCTTCTGACAAGCAAAGTCAACAGGGGAACCTGGTTCACTTAACAACTGTGTTATTAATTTAACAGCCGCAGTGATTCAGTCAACAAATGTGACAACAAAAGTCATAAAATGGGGCAAAATTCACTTAACAAATTTCTCACTTCGCAACATAAATTTTGGGCTTAATTTTGGTCGTAGGTTGAGGACTACCTGTACATGCCAGAGACTGAATATGGGTCCTACTGCATATAAAACTAATCAACCATTTCTCAGCTACCGCTCTCCACCTTTTTGATTTTTTGGGGGTGGAGAACATGCCTTTACTTGGATGTATGTATGGGTAGGACGTTCCTTTGTAAGTGTATAAAAGAAGGAATTATTAGCACTAGTTGTGCTGAGCTGCAAAGAGAGGAAAAGGAAAAAGAGAAAAGAACGTACATCTATTGCTACAATACTTCTAGTCCAGAAATGCAGATTGCGGATCCACTTGTTTAAATCTGAGCAAAATATATACACTGCAGCAGGTAACATGTAGTAGATTGTGCTGTGTTTAAAGGGAGACAGTTTCTGTTGATATAAACTTGATCGCTTTCGATCCACACAGAATTTTGTCATCTTAACAGCAGCTGAAATTGCAGCTCTTGCTACCTACTTCCTAACTGCTTTTTGAGCCGTAAAACAAAATCTTTTCTGTCTTGCTTAGCTACTGTTCCTTTGTCTTGGATGAGCTTAAATCCATGCCTTTGAACGAGAAGAGTTACGATCACAAAGCACGTTGCCTCTGGTTTCTTGACTGTCTTGTCAAGCTGAACTCACAAAAGGTCGTTAAAAAGAAACGTAAGGATTTTTTTCCCCCTCTCTGATATCAAATATATTTTTGTTTATTTATTTGACTTATATCCTGCTTGGCCGCCAGGAGCTCAGTTGTACATAATGTTCCTCCTCCTATTTCTCTCCACAACAAACTTGTGAGCTAGAGTGGATAGAGAGAGAGGAATTGCCCCCAAATCAGCCACTGCACTTCCATGTATGAGTATGAGGAAGACTTGAACCCAGGCTTCCCAATCCTAGTCCAAAACCTTCACTATTGCACCACACTAGCTCTCATTATAGAAGAGAGCCTAATTCTTGGGGGAAATTAAACCAGAAAAGGTAAGTGGTTATTTTTGCCTTCCATCTGTAATGAAGTCCGACTCTTAGACATTTCAGTTAGCTAGAAATAGAGGCCAGAACACCTCATGCGCGCTAATTGGGGAAAGCCTAATGTAATTTGATTTGTATAATTTTCAAGCAGTTTAATACATCTTTTAGATTTCTTTAAAATGTATAGGGACCATGAAGACGGCATAAAATGCCCAGTTCAATTCTGTATTGATTGATTTATTTGATTTTTTTTCTTCTGTTCAGTCATGTCCGATGCTTGGAGACTGCCTGGAGAAATCTCTGCAGTTTTCTTGGCAAGGTTTTTCAGAAGTGGTTTGCCATTGCCTTCCTCCCATGGTTGAGAAAGATAGTTTTGTGCCCAAGGCAGGACTAGAACTCACAGTCTCCCAGTTTCTTGGCTTATGCCTGAACCGCGACACCAAACCAGCTCCTTAGTAGCATGGCGCTGACTGTTCTAACTGTGAAATAGAAATCAAAATGGCTTATTTTGAAGTTAGGCTATTTTTTTCACAAGCTTAAAGTAGCTAATTGTATACTTGGACTGAGAGGTTTCAGGATTGGGATGTACTAACATTAAAATATTTTGTAAACCTTTATGAAGGGAATCAGCATATTGAAATGACAACGTTTTATTGCAGTGTAGGTGGCGGCCTATAGAGCATCCTGAGCTAAAATGAACCATCTATGAGTAGACATTGGAGTACACACTTTATGCTTTATTTCTCACTTAGGGGCAAGAAATGTTTTCAGTTCTTATTGTAAGATCCTATGAAACATAACAGATTTTTCTGAAAATTTTAGGTTGGAATTTCTACAAACCTCATGATTTTTATGCAATGTTTGGGTATTTTTTTACAACTTCAGCCTTTAATCATGAAGAGGGCAATGGATTCTGTTCTCTTACCCCCTCTTTATCCTACTGAACTCCAATTTGCTCTTCTGCAGTCTTACCAACTTGCTATACTCTCAGCTATATTTGGTAATTGGTTTTTCTTAAAATGAAAATTGATAATTCTTAAGATTTTATATTCTGCATGTTTTCTGTGTCCAGTATTCTGTTTGTTTACAATGTCTTCAGTTTGTACTATGCAGACTCCTCTGGTCATTCTGATTCTTATTTGGATTGGAGATTTGGAGGATTTTGGAACACTAACTTTTTTATTTCCAACTTTAGATGCCATGGGCCCCACTTGTCCAGACATCATCAGCAACAAACTTGTGAAAACTTTCACAGCACTATCTTATGGCAATGGCAGGTAAAAAAAAAACCAGCCCTTTGATTTCAAGTCTAGTAAAATTTATAAATTTATAAATACGTTTATTAATGAATTGGTTTATTATACTTTAGAGACTTACAAAATCATACATCATTGCTTAAAAAGAAATAGCATGCAAAATATGCTTGAAATCAAAAGAAAACAGATGTGTTTCTTTATTTCAAATGTATTATATACAGGAGGATCATGCCAAGAAACTGCTCAGTAGAAATCCTTAGTAGTTGCAATTAAGTGAAATGTACAGATGTTTGTTCTTAAAAAAAGAGAATATAAGGAAACACAATGAGAATAAAAGGCAATTCATATAATTGTTATTTTCCTTTTTGCATCTGATGTATTTTTAATAATCCCATGGAAGGGAAACCTCTTTTAACATTAAAGCACTATATGAGGGAACATTATTCAGGAGTACCATCTCCCAGCTCTGTGCCCTGTTAGGGTTCAGGATTAAGATTATCTCTGTTTTTACTACCTGTGTTTTCCGGAAAATAAGATGAGTCTTATATTAATTTTTGCTCCAAAAGACACGTTAGATCTTATTTTCCGGTTAGGTCTTATTTTGGGGAAAATATGGTACTAAATGCGTCCGTCTGGCTGATGATCTTAACTGGAGCTTATTTTGGGGCTAGAGCTTACATTACGAGCATCCTGAAAAATCATGCTAGGGCTTATTTTCTGGGAAACGGGTAAGTAACTTCCTCTCCCATTTTAAGAAAAAAAGATTGTATAAAATGGTAAGCAATTAATGTCTTATTCCATTTCAAGCTGCCTTATTTTTGTTGATAAAAATAGTTTTGTGCTGTTTTTAATTGGGCTTTTTGATGTATATAGTTAAAAGTTGTGGAATGGAAATTATGATTATTAGGCAAAAGATTATGATTGTTAGGCATAAAGGTTTTGTGCAGAAACTTTAAAGCTCTATTTTGTAACTATTGGAAATCTTAAGAGCTTCCTGAGACCCTGTTTAGTGAAATGGTTAAAGGCACAAGGCATAAGGAGACCATGTGTTCTGGTCCTGCCTTGGACACAAAACTAGCTGAGTGACTTTGGGCCAGTCACTCTCTTTCAGCCCTAAGAAGGAGGCAATAACAAATCATTTCCCAGATGTAGCCAAGAAAACTTCAGGGACTGGTCCAGCCATTTTCTAAGAGTCAATACTGACTTGAAGGAACATGCTGTATTTTGTATAAATGAGTCCCATATTTCATTTTACTTATCTACATATACATCTATAGCCAATCCACTCATAGGTTGTAATTAAAGAAGAAGAATACAAAATGAAACATCTAAAACAGAGATGCTTACAATTATACAGACTGTTGAATTTGTATTCTGCTGGCACAAAATACTATGCAGAATATAGGAAACTTACCGTTTTATTTTACTGCTTTCTAGGAGGGTGTAGAAAGAATATAGCAGCAAGGTTGCATAGTTTTTTTGTATTATGGTTTTCTTATCCTTTTTTCCCATTTTGTATTTCAGGATACAAAATGTAATTTCAGCGTCAATGAAAGTTAAGATAACAGCATACGTTATAACCCTGGCTTTGCATATTAACAATTTTCAAACAGATCTGACAGTCTTGCAGCGAGATCTGAAATTACGTGAAAACAAGTATGATTAACAGCACAATTGTATTTTTTATCTATTCCCTTACTAATGGACTAAGAACTGACTTTTGAGGTGTGCCTAGAAAACCATATGTTCCCCCATTATTTTGATTTTGATTTTTGATTTTGATTTTGATTTTATTAAATTTATACCCCGCCCTTCTCCCGGAGGACTCAGGGCGGCTTACAGCCAGTTTAAAACAATGGTACAATACAATACAAAATTTAAAAAGATTAAAAATAACTATTTAAATTTGGCCGCTTCTACTAAAAATTTAATTTAAAACCCCTTTAAAATACCCCTAGGCCAGTCCTG